>NC_092865.1:51604110-51904110 GCF_032062135.1 Pyxicephalus adspersus | reverse complement strand
TGTCATGTGGATATTCCGGCATTAACCCTAAAAAGGGCATTCCATAGTCTACAGGAAGGGGCGATTTGGGGTCACTTGGGGTATCTTAAAGAAAATTATTTCTTTAAGATAAATGAGAAATAATAAAAAGTTGATCTTTCCTTGGGGACATCTGTTGTATAGGAGGAGATTTCCCCCACTTCAGGACAGAATGCAAAGGGAAATCTCCCGAACGGCACATGTGCACATTCTTTGCATGCCTTGGTGACAGAATGAAATGTGTGCATGCGCATCCAGCCAATCAACATGACCAAAGTAGATCCCAAAGAAGATCTGGTAAATAAGTTGCTGCTTCCATGGAAAGGAGATGAGTTTGATTCTGCTTTAAAGGGGTATCTGAACCCTAAATCCATTTTTTAAGTGTTTTGGCATCCATTAATATTATTATTATTATTATTATTAATAAACAGGATTTATATAGCGCCAACATATTACGCAGCGCTGTACATTAAATAGGGATGAGGGTTGGTTTTAGTGAATCTGTTGCAAAGTTTCCTATCTGGAGATCTTGCCAGTACCAGCGCTTCCTTCATCAGGCTGACAATGCTAGGTCGCTGCCTGGTAATTAGCAGTTGTCAGCTTACCATGCAAACTCCATTGGATGGTCACTGGGCTGCTTGTTTGTCATTCGCACCTTTGATGGACCTTGATAAGGTTTGCTATAGGCACAGAATAAGCCATCAGACATCACCTAGCTATGTGAGTATCCTCCTATATAAAGGGACCGACAGGCCCACAGCTTTGACCCAGAGCCCCATCACCCTGGTCAACTGAATAAGAATGATGTTTGTTGCTGGGTCCCCTGGATATCCAATGGGCCCCAGATCCTGCCAAAATTGCCTTGTGAATTAGGTTTTTATTGCTGTCTGTGTTGCTCTGATGGCAATTTCACCAAGACAAACAATTGGGGCAAATACAAAATTTTAGGAATGTCTCCAGAACAGAAGGTGAGGGGAAATCTCCCAACATCTCCCTACTTTGCTCAGATTTCTTTCAGCTTCCTGTTGTGTCTCTGGGATGGGAAGTAAAACTTTCCCAATACTACATAACCAGCAGAACATAAACTGACAGAGGTTTTAACACTTTGTACTGTATCTAAAAACAAAAGTTTTGGCTGTATGGTTACTTTATATACGGGACTAATCGATGCAGTAGATTGTAAGCTCTTCTGGGCAGGGTCCTCTCCTCCTCCTGTGTTATTGTCTGTATCTGTCTGCAACCACTATTTAATGTACAGCGCAATGTACAATGTATTGCAGTGCATTTACTAAAAACTTGCTGAAAACTTTATTAAAAATACCCATTGATGCATAATTTTTATTTTTACTTGGTTTTATAGTCTGCCAGTTTTTTTAAACTTTTTTTGCCCCTCTGGATTTTCTTGTTTGGACAAACTGATACACAATGATACCAATTACTCTGCCAATATTTAGAAGCCTTTATTGCAGGGGTGTCAAACTCAAATACACAGAGGGCCGAAATTAAAAACTGAGACCAAGTCGGGGGCCAAACTTGAAATGTATTAAAAAAATTGAGGAAGTTTCTTACTTCATCCATAACTAACAAAATCAAACCCCTCTACACCCATTTTAGCGTTGAAAGGACTAATTTCCATCTATGCAGCCTGTGTGTTGTTCATCCTCTCACATCACAAGTTTGTTTGACACTAAATATTACACTATGCAGTCTCTAATGGATTAAAACAAACACAATGCCCCTGGTAGTCAGGCACCGTGTGATCATTGTCTAGGCTTTGTGTCACATGATGGGTGTACAGGATAAAATGTCTATGTATTGCATGTATTGAAAATGATGATGTGAGGTGGTAATGCGGGGGGGGCGTTTGTGTGTAGTTCATTTTCAGAATTCTTTGGGGGGCCAAAAAAAAGGACCTTGAGGGCAAGATTTGGCCCACGAGGCAGAGTTTTACACCCCTGCTTTATTGTATTGTTACTCTGTAGATCTACATTGCCCCCTACTGGCCATAAGTGATACTGTCATTTTTGTATTTTTATGTTGTTGTTTTGTATTTTCTAATTTATTTATTGTAAATTACACTTTGCTTACAAATGCATACAGAGCTTTTTAAATTTTGATGTAGTTTATTTTGTATATTTCTCATTAATTATAATGTATTTTCTGTATCTGTATTCCAGAGGTCAGGAACTTCTCTGAGTATATACAGTATATATACATTTCAGCATGCGTGCTGCATTCCATTCTCATGAATCATACACTTTAGGAGACTGTAGGTAAACTGAAGCAGGATTCTTTAACAATGCACCAGGGTTAGCTCAGGTTTTCATTGCTGTCACTGTATCTCTTCCTGGGATATTCACCTCTCTGTGTGTTTTTGTAACATTCTAACCAGCACAGAAAGTGATCAGAATCTTTTACCAAACTAGAGGTAACATATGTCCTTGCGACATCTGCCAGAGGGGCTTAGGGCCATTTCAGAGCCTAGGGGAGCGAGAGTGTTCAGTCCAGGGCTCAACCACAGCTCTTCCTATTCAAGTGAATAGGAGAGGTTGGGAATCATTTTTTTGCACAAGGCTGCAACAGATTGCAGCGCAGATATCAAAATGCACATTTAGCTTTTTGTCATGCGGTCCTTGTGTGAGGATTTGTCCTTTTTGCACAGCCATACTCGGTAGCCAACAACTGCACAGTTTCACACCCGATGTAAAAAAAAATCCTAAAGGGACCCTGTCACTGCCTGCTAATCTCTGTAAACTAAAGCCAGACAGGGTAATCTGTGTTAGGAGTACTTAGTGAAATGTAATCTTTTTGAAAGATTTAAATTTCCAAGAAAGAGGCAATCGCCCACTTTATCATCCCCCTACATTATCTGCATCAGGGATGGACAAAATATGGGCTCTGAGCAAATATAAAGTAAGAACCTCAAATGCACAGCCTTCCAGCCCCCTGCACACCCTGCCATTCTGTCAACCGAGGCCCTGGAAAAACTGGGGGCCCTGGGTAATTGGCTAATTTGCCCTTCCCTAAAACTAAGGCTGATCAGAGCATCAACAAAGCTCCAATCATGTGCAAAGGATCCACTGCTGAGCTTAAGATATTTGTCTACCAGCCGATCAGACCCAGGTACCATCTTTGGGGTAACCCGATATATTATGATGGGAGCAAAGACCCCCCAACATTCAGCCTTTGCTCCAGCTGATGTACCAACAGCAACCAGACTCTTCCTAATTCCAGTGCAGTGTAAAGGAAAGGAGAGCGACATTGTGCTGGCTGCTATGGCCAACAGGATCTCTCTCTCTGGCTCGTCTCTCAGGCCGTGTAATAGCTGAGCTCCAATGGCTGTTTTCTACATTCTGAATCAAAGTCCAGCAGATGTTCAGCTGTGCAGTGATCCCTATCAGCCAGGAGCTGCTTTTGGGTGAATGATAAAAAAAGCATTCAGTATTCACACAACTTTTGCTGTGTTTGTTTTACACATAGAGCCTTTTCAGATTGCAGCACTTGAGTGCTTTACATTAATGTGCATGCGTTAACGCACCTTTTGGCAAATGTTTTTAATCCTGGACCTGATCCATTCCAAATTTGCTGGATCACCCAGGTTCTTCCATGATAGTACATCTTCTCCAGTTTTGAAGAGCTTTAATAAATCAGCCCAAAGTGTTGTCATCCTATTAAAGGAAATGGAAAAATCAACAGATGTACTATCAAGAACAATAGGTAATAAAATTATTCTACACGGGGATGGGATTCAGTTGTAGAATTGTTTATTATGTTACCCACTAATTAATGCAGAAAGTTTGCAGTTCAAGTGATACCTGTTGATTTGAATTATTAAAAAATGCAAGCTTTTGGTGGGCTTAGATCCCTTCCAGTTTTAAAAACAAAAATGCTGTGTTTTTAGTAGTGACAATAAAAAACAAAGAGTTATTACAAGAAACTGAACCTTGAGGATACTCACCTGTGCATGTTCATTCTTGGGTGAAGCCTTCTTCTCCCTTCTTGTCTTCTGCGTTCTGATCTTCAGCCATCTTCATTATATTTTGATCATTATAAATGTCCTTTCTTATGCAATAATTACAGCAAACTGCAATGTAAAAACATGCAAAGGTATGAAGGGGCCCCTAAAGTGGAATTAAACCTATACAATAAAAAATTGTGAGTAGAAAGGTTCTTGATTGCAGAAGCATCAGGTGATATCTTTTCTGCAAATAAATAAACGTACCTGCTTGGTAATTATCTAAACTCACCTGTCCCAGCTCTATTGCTGACATATTCACCAGGTCCCTTATGGTAGGTTTGGGATCTTTGGTAATCATGATTGACCAAGCTGGAATGACATGTTACTCTTAGCAATTATTCTCTAGTGTTATTGCATATCCAAAATTGTCCATGCTCTTCTGTTCCATTTACAAATGGTTAGCATCTTGCACAGGCAAACTATTATTACATTTAGCGTAATACCTTTTGCACATATTATATATTCTAATCTGTAAATGCAGCAGAATTCAGCTAATGTTACGCTAAATTGCAACACGACTTGCTCTTTACAATGTGTTATTTAAGTACGTTGTATATTGGTTGCAATCCAGCTGTTAATCTTTATAACATGTAGCAACAACTCCAGGTGACTAAATTTCCACCGCAAGGAACAAACGAGAGCGAGCGCGTCTTCCTCTACTGCATTCCCTCCATTCACACTATAATCCAAAACTAGATTTTTATTTACTTTAATGCCAATTGTATCTATTTCATTTCTGCAGAGTTTAAAAACTTTGAAGCCAATGCTAGATATGCAAAAAGTTCCCTGCAACAAAAACTCAGAGGAACTGAGAGAGAAAAAGTGAAAATGATTTTCACAATAGAATAAAAAAAAGGGGGAAGTTGTTTTGTATGTGATTGGAGGATGATAGGCTTTTAGGGCAGGAGGTGTGGGAGGGGTGTAGGCGAAAAGCAACGTCTCTTCGTTATAAAAAGACTTGCTCAGTGCCTACAGGTAACAGAGGGAGCCCCGTACACATGGGTGAGTAATTCCTAATGCTCCTAACTTGCTGGTGAGACATGTGCGCTACAACTTTTTAAAGTTGAGGCTTTTGCTTTCTCTTTGAGGTTTAGGTGAAGTTCTAAAGCTCATTTTTTAGGAAGTAGTGGGTGCTGTTTGCAGTTTATAGACATTGTTAGAAAACATATTTTAGAAACATTGTTACAATTTCAATTATAGATTAACATATTTTCATGGGACTTTTGAATATGATAGCTTGTGTAAAGTAAATCTGAGGTTTGCCCCTCCACCCCCCTCCTTATAGAGATCTGAATAATTTTGTGGCTGTGTAAAGGTTAACAAGATGATAATTCTTCCAAGCATTGAAGCGATTCACAATTGCATACAGAGAATTTTTAGCTTGTGTTACTTTTTGTTGCCTGCACCCCATATCCAATCCTAGGCCGAATAGGGGAGCTGATGTGGGCAATTCTAGTAAAGCAACATTTGGTAAATCTCTTTACGCTAAATCGTGCCATCTGCTACCCACTTATTTGCTAGAAGTCCAATCGACATAGCCATTGCTCGCAATAAATGGTTTGTGTATTAGTTTAGCGAATGGCGGTGCAAAGCATACGCAAAACCAATACTTTGCACCCATCAAACCTGCTTGGAAACCTTTATTTTGTTTAGGGGTCTTTAAAAATCTATTTCTAGGTAGCAGAAGCATAATATGCTAAAAAATCGCGACAATTCTAGAGCAATGGTGATTGCTGCAGAGTACACACGCAGGTGGAAGTCAGGACAGGAAGCAAGTCCTTATAGTTGTAGTTGAAACAAAGGACGAGCAGGGACAATGTGGCACTGGTGCAGCAGGTGAACAGATGCTCCTTATCTCACATGTGTGAAACGCCATAATAAAAATGTCCAGCTGCCGCTCAGTTCACATTAACCCTTCCATGACACCAAACGCCTTTTTTATTTGTTGTTTTTGAATTTGTATAATGGTAATGCCACAAACCTTTGTTCTTAATTGTGCCCAAAATCAGTAAGATGGCCATTTAAAAATCACTTGGCTAAAAACAATGAGGACACAATTGTTACACCAATTCCAAAACATTTCTAGCGTGCAGCTTTTTTTGCTCCAAAAAAGTTGAAAAAATGTATAGACAAAAACTCCAGTGAGTTTTTGTTGTGCTGTTTGGTTAAAATTGAGGCAATAGGGACAAATACAGGTGTATATACTACATCCACACCTGCGTTTCTCCTGTGGTGCTTTTAAGGTGCGTTTAGAGTTTTTGGGGAATTGTTTTTTATTCTTGTCATTTCTTCAGTTCTTAACTGCTGTAGTAAAGACTTTTATAAAATGGTTCACAGCAGATGGGTAAATATTGGGAATATCCCCCCTCCCCCTCTTTTTTCCCACCACTGGTTGCTGTGAAAGCTGTGAGAATCCTATCAGGTGTTTTCTTTGTCACCCCCTATTAAGCCGAGCTAATTAAAGGGATCTGATTTTTTCTTTGTGTGGGAAGTTTGTGTAAGGTGAAACTTGGGCACACTTTGTGATCAATGAAAGCGGAGGAGGCCAGGTGTTCCTTCCTAGAATGTCATCCGGGCAGAATCCTTTTGGCTTGTATGAGAAAAATCGTTACTATCATGGCTGGCAGAGCCATGTGCGTTGGATGAGGAAGTGTGCCAGCTATGGCTGGGTGGGGCAGGCAAAACAATGGACCATGGTTTTTATAAAACCAGCTCTACGGTTGGGCTTAACTTAAAGGGCCACTGTACCTAATTTTCAGGATCATTAAAGCAATATTTTGTTTTGTCACAGATGTACAGAATACATTTTGGGACAGTATTACAACAATATTTAAAAGCGGCTTTAAAACTGTTTGCACTGTTGCAGCGCATTGGTGCACGGTACACTGAACGCCAAATCAATTGCAGTTTACTGTAGTTGTGCCTAGGGGTTGTCAATTGTATTTTCATTGAATTGCAATAAAGATGGACATTCTGCGTATTACAGTAAGCTGCTATCCAAATACACAGTTGTGTCTTAGGGTGCCAGCTCCATGGTAAATGAATGGATATGGATTTACACTACTGTAATGCAGTACCATGTGTTATCCAATGCAGGTTAACAAATGGTACTTTGTGTATCATGGTGGCCAAAAGCGCTGTATGCAATACTGTAAAACCAGCCAGTTTTTACGGTAGGTAGCAATTTGCATGGTGGGACAACAATGCAATAAGGTGAAGAAGTCAGACCATATTTTCCTTTGTTTGAGATGTGATGCGGAGGGTTAGAAGCTTCATTAGGATTTTTGATCTGTCTACGTGCCCATTGGAGAGATTTACCCCTCATTTCCTGTTCCAGAGTCCTTGGTCATTGGGGCAGGAAGTGAGAGGAAATCTCCCAAACACAGAAAGAGCTCAATAAATGCCTGAATACCTATTTCTTCCTCCATCACATCTTAACTTGGGTTTTGGCTTTTTGCATTTAAAATGACATGACAAAAATGATGCCAGACATAGCAAAACCTCTGATAATCTGATCAAAATGCTACAAAGATCTCTTAATACTGAAATTGCCTTTTACGGTTCTAGAAGATTCTTATTGTATAGCTTGGTCACATACTGCACCTGTTGGCATGCATGCATTAGAGGGCAGAGGCTGGTAAGGGATGCCACTGCCAGCCTACTAAATTGTTAGTTGTCGGAGTATTGAAGACAAATAATTAGACAAGCAGGATGCATCTGGTGATCAGTGACAATTATATTAAAATATAGATAAAGCCAAAGCATCATTTGGTAATTCCCATCAATTTTTGTTTGGTGACCGCTCAAGATTTTGAGTTTTTCTCTATAGTCCCAGTGGCAGATTTCTTTTGTGCTGAACTTGTAGTTTCTAAAGACAAATGCCATGAAACGCTGATATATCAACTTGGTTACCAGCTACCACCCTAATCTGGCATCTATGAGATTTAAACCAATCCTGTATCAGCTAAAAGCAGCAAGTGAAGCAAACAGTTGCAGTAGAAATGGCATCCCTTGCCAGGGTGCTGCAGAGCAAGACCCTTCCTTGGGTGGAAACTGTGATCTCTCTGCAAAGCCCCCTCCTTTTTATGCACCTAGAATGTATTAAACTGACTTTTACTGAAAGAAAGCACCTTTCTGTCTGTGGTTAGCCCTAAATCTGCAACTATTATTATTATTATTTTTAATAAACCGTATTTATATAGTGCCAACATATTATTCAGCCCTGTGCAACTACCACCCAGAGTGGGTTAGAGTCATCTGCTTACATTTGCAGTTGCATGGCAGGATAAAAGGAAATGCCCACTTATCAACATGATATGCCACTCTTCTCCCCAGGTCATGTGCCAAAATTCCATAATGAGGGCATTTTATCCTAAGCTAGGCTACTGTCATGCTAGCATCTTTGGAGGGCATTTTTTCAGCCACAGGATCACTGAATAGAACAGTTGCTTATTGCAGCATTGCATTTTTGCTGACCCGAACCATCAAATTAAACTGGCCAGACCATGCAAGTATATCAGTTGTGTCTTTGCCCTTCTAGGTCATTACTGCTACATTATTAATATTATACAGGGTTTATATAGCACCAACATATTACGCAGCGCTGTACATTAAATAGGGGTTGCAAACGACAGCCAGATTTGAACTGTGACACAGAAGAGCTTACAATCTACATAGGCAAGACTGCCAACTGAAATTTATGAATCCAATACTTGGTAACCTTTCTGGGTGCCCTCCCCTACGTTTAAAAGTCCCAGCATTAAAAAAGTCATGTTCTTTTGACTCGGTACAAAAGTACCCCTTATCTCTTAATGGTGGCCCTGAACATGGCATTAAGTCCACGGTTGGTTTAGTTGCCATCCATGACACCCTATATTCCCAGTGTTCTGGGTTTCTTTTCATGCAGGAATATTGAGGCTAATTAATATCAGCATGGTAAATTTTGACTATTCAAAGTGTCTCTAAACCTTCATCTGTTCTCCAGGTATTTTGTTGCAATACACATGCAATCGCTAATAAAAACATACATGCTCTAAAGTTTCATCTTGTGTTCAGGAGATAGGGTAAATTTATTATTGGAAGAAACATAGATCTAATAACAGAGTGCAGTTTTGCTGTAAAATTAAAACAAATGAAGATAATGCTTTGATAATTCCCTTTTTGTAGATGGGACATCCCACCCCAGCAGACACCATGGGGTTAATTTTATATCGCTGGTTGAACACTCGAGTACATCTTGGTTAAACTTTCATCTCAAGAATTCTAAGAGGAATTTGGAAAGGTGAAGAGGTTTCAGAGAGGCATTGATCCTGAGTGTTTGTGCTGGGTCATTCTGTCGCCTCCTTGTTCTATGGGGGGAGGAAATGTAAATGTAGTAGTGTCAAAACTGGGCTTCAAAAATCAATGCGGCCCGTTCAGGGATAGCAGAGCGGCTGCCATTGAGGAAGGATTTCCACTTCTTGGACTCTAACTCTTCCCTAATCTATCCAAAATGTTAAAGCTCAGGTAAGAAAAAATTATATATATATATATATTTTTTAAATGTATTAACTACCAGCAGAATATATAAATCCCCTTTGTACCAGATGCCCTTGCAAACCCAGTATTAGCATATTATTAGCATGTTAGCATATTAAAATAGCAGTGACATTATCACTGGGCTACATATAATATGTGCAAGAAGAGCTGTGGGGCCTAGCAGACCCTCCCACTAAAAGCTGCCTGTAGAGAACTACAGGAGGGGGCGTATACAAGACCAGTCACTCTGCACAACGAGGTGGCACTGGGGAGACTGGTCTGAGATTGTCTGTCATTTGCTATCCTGCATACTATGTTAGTGCTATATAAACACTGCTTAATAATAAGCATACTGCATGACTGCACAAATCTATAGGACATAGCCAAAGCACATAATAGATAACTCTAATAGAGTAAAATAAATCTAACCTCACATTGCAGGGCAGTACAGCTTCCCCAATTCCTCTATCTAAGCCCCTGTACAGCTCAGCCATAGGTAGGCTTGGCAGTTAGAATAACAAAGACCTATTGCTCAATTGCATAAATCGATAATCTGATAAAAAATGCAAAATTCCTAAATTAATTTTTGCTCTTCTTTCATTTATTTAAGCAATATTTATTTGCATTAATCATTTGAGAATTTACCTGCTTTTCATCACAAGATTAATTCATTGACAGAAGTAAACACCTGCAGCTATCTCTCATTATGCAGCTTGCACACCCCCCAGGCCATCGAGCACCCATAGATCTGTCTCTGACTTCTATGATTAAATTATATCTAAATCTTAACAAAGAACTCCTCCTAATTACTCCTTTCGGTGTGTTCACTATGCCAGCTGTCATACATTACAATTTGTTTTTTGGGTTTAGGCATAAAGTCAGACATGAAGCAGTCTTGTCACCTTTGCCTAAATTCACCCTATCACTAAAATACACACCTCTTGTGATCAGTGGGCCATTTTACAATAAATTTGTAAACTTAATTTTACTATAAAGAAAAAGATGGTTTCTAAGCCTCATGTGACCTAAAGCCTAAGAAGCCAAGATCGTTTTATATATGAAATGCTCATCTCCTGCACACTAGCTGTGGTTTCAGACCAGGCTGGCAGAGGGAGTGTTTTTCTAAAATTAGGAAGAAGAAATGACTGATAAATGTAAAATTGCAGGAAAGATGTGATGTTCAAGAATTTTCTAAGTGACAAATATATATTTGTGCTGAACAGCCACCAGGTTGTATCGTATTGTGTCTTGAAGGTTTAGAGAATTGTAAATGACAGTATATTGGTATTCTTGAAATGAGATATCCTCACGTCGCCGACGCATAACTGACCAATGACAGCAGAATATGAAATGAGGGCATTGGCTTGTACCGCCACATAGATCATAGGCTGGGAGGGCAACAATGGATGAGGAGGAAGGCAATTTTATGTGATGCCATCCCTAGTGTTGTTATTATTATTATTATTATTATTATTAAACAGGATTTATATAGCGCCAACATATTACGCAGCGCTGTACATTAAATAGGGACTGCAAATGACAGACTAATACAGACAGTGATACAGAAGGAGAGGACCCTGCCCCGAAGTATTAGCATTTTATATTAACTCGGATAAAAAAAAAATGGTCAAAGAAGCAGAAAAAGTATTTTCTTTTCCTGGAGAGACTAATGCTTTAGGTTCTTTTCAGAACTGCATATAAAACAAAAAGCCTAGGGATTTGGTAATGTGATCTGTTGAAGAGGTAATTACTTATCGTCAGCATGGATCATGTGAAAAAGCCTTGGCTTATTGCCCCTGGGAGCACCATAGAGGGAGTGGGCAGCAGGATTACTTTTTTAAATTAGGTTAAATATGCCAAAAGCTGAAATGCTGCAAGTTTTGGATCAAGTAGGGAATGCTTCTTTATGCTTTTTTTCATTGAAGGGGGGTTTCCTTAACGCCTCAGGAACAACAGAAGGTTAAAAAATGTCATGTAAAAAAAAACTAAAAAAAAGCAAATCCTCTATTATTGTCACCAGAGGATACCTTCTTTATGCTGCACTGAGAAAGCATTCTGAATTAAAAGAATCATTGGAATTCCCCCTTGACAACATTTGAGGTGTGATTCAGATTATTCTGTACAATGTCGGTGCAGTTTTAGCAATCTGCTATAAACAATATAGCCTGGAGGGACCCTAGGGTTACATCAATGTATAAAATGGACTGCAAATATGACATCCATAGCTTAATGGACTACTGAAATGTGCCAATGCATTAAGGCTCATTTGCCATTTTTATAACCTTTTTATCGCTGATTTTCTCCTGCTTTGCTCAACAATTTAGTTGAGTCGAGTTAGAGAAAAGTCGGACTTATTTCTAGATTTTTTCTGAGCCAGTGAATTGGCACAGTAAAGGGTTCAGCATGAAAGTCAGGAATTCCATAATGGTGGGCAATATATTTCTATCCCGTATACTTTAAATTTTTTACCCAAGTACAATGCAGCTTCTTAATAAACCAATGGAATTCCAGCTTCTTGGAATACATGTACCTTTGGGCAAAACAGGCCATCATCATATCCGATACAAAGCTACTTACTATTCATAACAAATGTATCAACTCACACATAAAGTCTCTAAAGCTGTAATCACAAACCAATGGGGTAAACAATTAGGGCTGTCCTTGGGTAAATGCAAAGTTTAAAGTGGCTAAGTCCTAATTGTAATTATTAAAGTGGACCTGTCCTCCTTTAACCTTTGGCCAGTGGTGTAGGAACAGAAGTCGCAATTGTCACCTTTGCTCCAGGGCTATCCATGTATGGTTCCATTAAATGTCTCCATCTTGCCACTGCTGGACCCATCTCACTCCCTAACCACATTTACTCAGATCATTCCTCCACAGGACAGTTAGGTAACATGGCTGAATGTACTTTGTTTCCTGACTGTCTTTTCGTCTACTACACTACTTACTGATAGAGCTACTTCCTAAACTAAATAAAAGGCCAGATTCACAGAATAGAAAAAGAGGTACTTATCAAGAATGGGGCCCATTGGAGTAAATAGGAATGCAGGCCCACCAGAATGCATAAAGGCAGAAGGCCATAGGGGACCCCTCTATGTCCACTAAAAAGAATTTTAGGGACATATTACTGTTTTGTTTTTTTGTCCATCCCTCCTGAGGCCCATAGATCTGCAGCTGTGTGACTACTTTGGGCACCTGTTTTTACCCTCACCAATCTCCTTCTATCTTCAAAAACTATAAAAAAAAATATGATGGGCCCTGAATAATACTACAGTAATGTCATTCATTGCTATTTTATCAATAGGTAGCATTTTCCAAAAACATGTAAATGTCTTTCAAAATCTGCAGTATAAAGACAACGGAACTGTTATTACCTAGAGCAGTATTTCTCAACCAGGGTTCTGTGAAATCCTCTAAAGGTTGTTGGGGGGGTTTGGTGAGGGCTCCCCGAGCAATTTGTGCTTCAGGTCAGTTTAACTGAGACCAATGATCTTTTTGGCATTATTCCCTCTGACCACCATGCTAATATACGGTGAGCTGTAGATATAGTTATTATAGCAGGGGTTTGCAGAACATGAAATTTCAAGGGTTCCCCCACCTTGAGAAAGGCTGACCTAGACTATGCAGCCAAGGATCACCTGAAAAAAAAGGGGCAAATGGTGGGGCTCTGGATGCTGACAATCTCCATATTCTTCCTGTAAAACTTGTAGTTCCTCGGAAGCTAGAGAACCTTTATGATTGTCAGCACTTTAAAATGATAATCGTGCAGCACTTTCCTCCTGTATGTAATTTCATTCAACAGGTGGGAAACAAAGAACTGAAATCTGGCCAGGGGATTTCACCTTCCTCAGCAGAATGTTTGCTGGTGTTGGGTTACCCTTTTTTATGGCTGCTTTGTTCTAGGTTTTCAAACTACTTCACTGAACTCATTGCAGGACCTCAGGCCTCCATTATTAACCCTTTCTGTCTTGGTTACCTTTTAATGAGCCTTCATGAGCTTATTCATAATCCATAATAAAAGGGAGAAAGAAAAAAAAGATTACATTGTATTTATTGCCAAAATATTAAAATAGTGTGAAAGGATCACAACTACTGTCTACCAATTGATTCAGATTCTAAATTTAGTCTTGATGGTGATCAATACTTAGATGGGAAAGTCATAAAATTTTAATGCCATCATGTCAGGAGAAATGCATATGATTAAGGCAGTCTATTGTAAATGAATGGTACTACTACTATGTATTGCCTCATTATTCTTGGTACCTTTTAATTTGAATGAAAATGCATACCGTGCCGCATAGTGCAGTAATGTATTGTTACCACAAAGCAAAGCTCTAAATTTGTATCAATATAGCTTTAGGCACAGATTATGCACATTTTATTTTGCTTGTGTCCTCTAACCTAATGTTTGCTGATGGTGTCTTGCAGGTTGAACCCCTTCTTCCTCTCCCTCATAAGGCGTGGTGATAAACGCTGGGGATCGGACAACGGAATCCCAAAAGCAGCTGTTATAATAATGGCTCAGCTGCTGTTGGGGCCGTTACCTGTTTCCTAGCAAATTCAGCTCTTCATTTTGCACAACATTTAATCTACAACCCTCCATACAAATCCTGCAATGTTCTAGAACTATACAAAACTCCCAGACATCCCCCTGGCCTGTTAATCATCTACTTTGTTTGGGGCGCAGGAGGGCTCTTATCATTGTTTGAGGAAGAAGAGTGCAAAAAGAAGAAGTTCCGGTTGTTGAAGGAAGAGCAGGAAGTAAGTAAGAATTCCTGACATGGTACAAGGTACATTAACGGCTTTAACATAAATAACATAACATACAACAGAAAAAGTTCTACACACATATTAAGTCCATGTATGGCCACACAGTACAGTTCCTTGCCAATCAAGTGGAGAAGAGAGGTATTGTAATACCTCCAAAATAGTGAGAAGAAAGTCCATCATTTGAATGGATAAACAGTTTGGGCTGATCACTTTAAAATTATTGAGATTGGGACATGTAATTGCAAAAGTGGTGTTAATCATAAAAGTGATCAAGCTGATAAATGGGACTCTAAAAATATAGGCCCCCTAGTCTATAGGGAGATGTCTCAAATATAGTTTACCTCCAGTAAAGGCAGTGTGGGGAATTGTTTACACCTCAGGTTTTTTTTTACTCATCTGCAAAGTGGTGGTGATAGGCTGATGTTGATGTGGTTGACACTTTCTCCCCACTAGTAAATTGGCCTGCCCATTGCACTTGCAAATTCTCAACTGCAATGGGGTTCTTCTCCTTTCTACAGAACCAACCCTGAGGATTACCTGGGAAGTTAAATTACCTCCCAATCATCAGAGGGGCTGTGGGCAGGTGACCCTATTGGTCACGAGACTACTTTGCCATGGGGAGAATACTAGGGGCAAGCAGAACAGAGGGCTCCAGTGTAGGGACAGCCAAAAGTGAAAGGCAAGGCCTAGACAGACTTGGGATATGCCAGGCGGCAGGTGTAGTTTAGATTCAAGCAAGGGTTAGAGCAGGCAGCTGGCAAGTGTAGTTCAGGTCCAAGGAAAAGTCAAGATAAACCAAGGTCAGGTATCTAAAAAGGCTCAATGTGGTAGTGTATAGTTGGGCTAAGTCTCAAGTACCAAGCTGACCAAGCCAACAACCAGAGCCTGGGACAAGAGTGGTATAAATAAGGCTAGCAGTCAATAGCAGGTCAAGATTGGAACCACGATCCAGTCTGCTTATTGGCTGCAGCACATACCCTGAAATCCCCATCACCAGTGCACAGCCTCAGAGTAAATGCAGGGGATGCTAAGAAAGGCACATCTTTTAACAGCTAAACAGAGGCTGAGGATGCTGCCAGCTGCTGGACAGATGATCTGCAGATGGAATGGTAACTCTTTTGGTACTGAGTACCAATGTATTGACCCATTTGTCTACATGGATTATATTCCACAAACTGCTGCCTTGTGTACATTGTGCTAAACATTGCACTCTCCAGACTGCTAAAGTCTATGACTATAAAAACGGCGGACACCTAAACATCACGTCTCTTATATTATAATGACATCCCTCTTAAATATTGACTTCTAGTGTTTCCAGTAAAGTATGCATTTAATGCTACAACATACAAAGACATTATAGACAAGTGTGCACTTTGATCCTTAGGGCAATGGTTTGGGCAAGTTCCTTTTCTTACAACATGTTCCTCAATGCAGAAAGCCAGCTCGATAAATACATAGACTTGGTGTGGAGGTACCCAAGTAGCTTGGTTAAAGCCCAAAACTCAAACATATTGGACACCATTGGGTGAACACTAATTGTGAGCCAGGTCCTCTCACCCAACGTCATCACCTGACCTAACAAATACTTTTGCTTCAGCTAATTGGGTACACATTCACATAGTCCAAAAAAAGTTTTCACAGAAGTGTGAATGCCATTATAGCAACACAGGAGGGGTGATTCTATATTCATGCTCATGATTTTAGACTGGAATATCCAACAAGCTAATAAAAGTGTGATGGTCAGGTGTCTACAAACCATATGGTTTAAATGAACACTTTTTTTAATGATTTTAAAATATTTAAATGGGTATACTTGCATGGATTAACAAAAATATATGCAAAGCAAAAGTTTGTTTTTCTCTGTTCCTGTCTGTCTGGCCAGTGATTAAGACAACTCAGCCTGTTTATATATTCAGGAAATGAAAGGAGAACTGGATACAATTTGTAACATTTGAATCACACAACGGTATTATTTTGTAAAGCACATGGTGGCTTAGCAAGTGGTCAGGGGCCCGCAGGCTTGTGACCCCCCAGGTCTGTTAAAAGCAATGCTCCCCACGCCTAGTAACCACATAGTGCTATCATGTCTAACTTCTTCCTGCCCCCCCTCCACCAGCTTCCAATGTACCCATGCGTTTTAACAGTTTCATTGATACATGCCAGCCCTTAGTCTTTGCTTTTCCTTTCAACGGCAGTTGTGGTTTTTTTGTACACAGGAAATCAGTAGCTATCTTTAGATGTATATTACTCCAGAACTGAAGGAAGGCAAGACATTTATTATAGATTTTTACATTTAAATATTCACAGGCCTTTAATTCAGTGTAGGACCCATTCAGGATCAGCAGAGTGATATTGGAAAAATTTTACTCATAGGGATCAGTATAAAGCAGTGAATCTGATATTCACCAATCCTTCTCTGGTGAAGAATCAATCACTGCCAATGACATGTGTGGACCTGAGAGATGCGCCACAGGTGAATGTTTGGTGAAAGATAGATTTACTACTTTATAAATAGACAAATGATTTTCCACCTATTAAACTGCTCATTAAGCTCCAGCTATCCTAGACTTTGCAAGGGATTTTTGTTCACCCATTGGTGATCAGTGGTGGAAACAAATTCTTGGCATAAAAAATGCACCCTGGAGTCAGCAATTCCCTAAAAGAAATCAACATTGACAGATCATTGGCAACATTGAACATTTGCATCATCCCTATGATAGGTCTAGATGAGCCTGAGGTGTGGTATTTACTGCTTCAGGCTGGGTTTACACTATAGTGTTGCAGTAATGCATGTTCCATGCATTGGTGTGCTATGGTGTCATACATTTTAAACCACAGTGAATTAACACAACACACCTGTGCATCACAACACTGTAACCATGTCTCTAAGCAAATCCCCACATTTATTCATGTGAGCCTGAGACTGGCATTACCATTACCAGCTCCTTAGGATGGAGCAGTGCCTATGGGACATCTCCACTCAGCATAGACTGGAGGCATTGGGCATATATACTAATGCAAATGATCTGTATAATATTTGCTGAGGTTTGCACATTGTGTCTCTATTGCATTTAAATAAATTATGAGCAGACTCTGAAAAGAGCTAAAAAATGTTCATTGATTAGAATTTATTGTTGAGCCATGCAGTAGAAGAAATCCTGCTAACCCCCTATGCAACCCAAAATTACCCCTTTATTGTTCATCATAATGGAGACTTGATGCTCCTTAAGCCTGGGTTTCAGACTCTTCCTGTCCCATCCCAAAACACTCCTTACAATAAAGATTCCCACACTTGTAAAATTATTTTTCCTCTCTGAAAAAAAATTTGTAAGGACAGGACTGTCCATTGTAATAACAAGCATCATCTTTTTCCTTATTTCAGGATGTCAGTTCAGTTATTAGGAGACTTCTGGGTTTGTTTTGCAGTGCAAGGACAAAAAAGCCAATTTTATTCCTGCAGCATGTGCACTACTGACTTATGTTTTAAATTCTCTTTAATTTTCAGCACTTCTTGACTTACCTTTGCTACTTCCAATAATGGTGCCCCAGAGAGGCTCTGCCTTAGAATGACACGATCACTCCCGTTGAGCCCAAGCACTGACTCGCCATCGGGAATATCGTGTCGCTCCAAAGCTCTCTCTCTTCCAACTAGCCAAAGGTGTCCTAGGTGAAACCCCCATTACATCGGAATGTAACTTCTTCCACCAAATCAATATTTGTTGCAGCTATTAAAACAGATAAATGTATCACATTTTGTAAAACGTGTTTTATCGAATAACTTAATCTGATTCTGTTTAGTTACACAGAGGAAGTTTTCTTGTGAACTTAAAGTCAAACTCCAGGCAATTGGCTAAATACACTATATTTCAATGCATTTATCAGAGCTGTTAAAGGATTTGTATTTCTGTCAACTCAGTCCTGTGATATGGGCAGCCAGGTCGGTGACCAAACTTTTCTCAGCTGCAGTTGTGCAAAACAGTTTGGTCACTTTCCTGTTCTTCAGGGATGAATTAACAATAAAGGAGCTGCAAAAGGGGGATAAGCCATTCTTCTACTCATTCCTCCTATCAGCATACCTGGTTGGCACCCACTTGGACTTGCCTCTATTTGTATTAGTACTGCTGCAGCAATTCAAACTAAAATGAAACTTTGTATACGAACACATTGGTGCAATAATTTGTATTTTTATATTTGCCTGGAGTTCAGCTTTACCTAAAAAATATATTAACTCGAACACTTAACTTTTTTTCTTGCTTTCTCCATGTTGGGCTACTGAGTATACCATTGTCTGGTTATGTACGCATAACTAATACAAAGGTAAAAAAAAAATTCATGAACTTTGCTGTCCTTTTGCTGTAGACAGTCAGAAGTTGGTCTGGCGTGCACATAAATTCTCAGATCACCTCTTGGCTGTGCGCAGCATTTAGGAAACATTGGGGGAATGGTGAAAAACTAAGACATGATGGGGTATTTGCAAGATTCACTGTGCACCTATCCAACCTAGCTGGAAACTCAGGAAATGATCCCAAGGCTCAGGATTTGGATGTCCTTAGATCAAAATGCCAGCAATTTTTCTTCTCTTGGTATCACTTAGTTTTCAATTACATAGTAATTATCACAAATAGATAGAGATCCACTCCCAAGCTTTGAGCCTATCTTTGAGGCTTCCTAAACAGTTGACATGCATAATATTTTACTTTATCACAAAGCATGTCTAAAATAGGTTTGCTAAACTGCTGCTTTAAAGCAATGGCTTTATATAACTGTAGGTAACTTCTTGCTACAGCACTCTGGGAGCCCTGAAATGAGTGAATGGAAAACAGAAGCAAAATTCAGGGACCCTGATGCTCTTTAAAAGAAACATGGAAGCACTTAGTGGTGCCTGCACTTTCATCGAAGTGGCAATTTAAAAATGGTATACCGGCTACAGGTACACTTTGAAGTCTGTTTGCTCTTAGGTCCTTCAGACTGTGAGCTCACCATAGGAGGGATCACATTGTATGTGTTTATATTGTGCAAAAGTAAATGTTGTGTAACTGTAACACTTAATAAACTGCCTGCTCTGTTTTGTGTGCTGTTCACTGATAAAAGAATAAATAAAAAAACTAAAATTATTTTTAGTATTTGTTATTAGTGATAAATTTTCTTGTTATTTAGAGCATCAAATGTGGCCCCTGACTTATTGAAGGGATGCACATATTATTCATTGAATGGAGATATGTTAAATGAGACTGATAGATCACTGCTCCTTCATGCATCAGTTTCCATATTTATTGACCCTAATACCCATTTATAAAGTGCTTGTGCCACTTCTGGGTTTTTTTTTTTATAATAAGGGAATGGACTGTTGAATTCAACACATGCAAAAGGCACCAATACCTATAGTGGGAAGGAGTCCTAAGAAATATTTTTCCTGTACTTCCGTGGTTATTCTTCTTGGTATGGAAAACACAAACTATTGTGTTTAGGGGTTTTGGGAGAAGCACATTGAGTGCCAAAGGGCCACATGCAACCCCAGGCTACAGGCCGAGCAATCGGGGTGTAAAGGGTACATTTGCCAACTCTAGTTTTCCAGAAATAGCACATACCAAAGGCACTGATGTACACATGTGAATGGATCATCACTTTTTAAAATAATGTGAAGGGATTTATAAAGTCTGAGTTTGTTTCTGAGGTTATTTATAAAGCTGTATAAAGTGAACTCTTTAGGGCCAGAGAATGTGCAATTGTTGTTGGCTGACTCAATACATACACTTTAACCACACAGGATCCAAATGTGTGGAGTTAGACGCTTACACATCTGTAGCCCACAACATAGGGAACTATACATTCCATCTCTGTATTGATCTACTTATGATACATAGCAGTTTCAAGAAAATGATTGAGCTCCCAAAATCCCCTATGTGTTTCTAAACTTAGAGAATAACACTAAAAAGTTACCATACAAAAAAGAGTTTTCATAAAGTTGTTCATTGTAAAAACGGGGGTATTTCCAAACATGCATTTTCAAAATGCGGGCCTGTCCCTGAAAAACACATCCCTGCTCTCGGGCTTTATATCACAAGTACAGCTTATTGGAATAGAATATCTGTGTTGCAATACATAATTATGTCATTTAGGAAGTAACTCGTGACTAATATCTGCTGTGGCTAGTTGTTGCAACCTGCCCAAAATTCTCGTAAATAAAACGAACAAACATTACAAAATTATAATTTTACAGAATTCTTTCTCTACAGCTTTACTTTTCCCAGTCCCTTGTTTGTTAAACAAATAATCAGAGTTTATAATTATCGCACAAGGAGTCAGGCGACTATGGGATCTCATCTGAGCAAACGAATATTGAATGTGGGAATTTGGTATATGACATTATTCGACACACATGGGAGGAAAAAAAAATAACCTCAAGATAAAACGGCTGAAAATGATTTATTGCGATGTGTCGTTGTGGGTTTTTACAAACAGCAGATAATATCTCATCCGTACCAAAGTTTCTCATCTTTGCTTCGAGTATAATTACTTATTTATAACACTATCACATATAGAGCAAGAGAGTAGATCAAACAATGTGTGTATATATGTATGCGAGAGTGTATATATATATATATATATATATATATAATCATGTAAATACATACACACTCACTGGCCACTTTATTAGGCACACCTGTTCAACTGCTTGTTACCACAAATATCTAATCAGCCAACCACATGGAAGCAACCTGATTCATTTAGAAATGTAGACATTGACAAGACAACCTGCCGAAGTTAATATTGTGCATCAGAATAGGTAAGTAGGGTGATTTCAGGGACTTTGATTGTGGCATTTAAACAGTGTGATTTGGACTGTGCTGATCATTTTAGCATCTGCTTGTATTGCTATGCATGATCATCTTTAGCATTTACAGAAAATAGGAAAAAAGAAAATATCCAAGTATCCCTATTGATGCCAGATGTTAGAGGAGATGGGCAAGGCTGGTTCAAGCTTATAGAAAGGCAACAGTACCTCATAAAACTACTTGTTAAACCTGAAGTCTGCAGAAGAGCATCTCTGAATGTCCAAACTTGACGCAGATTGGTAACAGCAGCTGGAGACAACACAACGTGCCAACGCCTGATAGTTTAGAACAGGTACCTAAGGCTACACAGGCACAGGCTTACTAAAATTAGACAAAAGAAAATTGAAAAAAACATTGCCTGGTCTGATGAGCGTAGATTTCTGCTACAATATTCTCATGATAAGGACAGAATTTGGTATCAGCAACATGAAAGTATAGACCCAGTCTGTCTTGTATCAATGTTTTAGGCTAGTGGTGATGGTGTAATGGTGTAAGGGATATTTTCTTGGCACATTTTGGGTACCCTAGTATGGAATAAGCATTATTTAAATGTCACAGACTACCTTTGAAATGTTGCTGATCACGTCCCCTTTACGACCATAGTACATCTATCTACTGATGGCTACATTCAGCAGGATAACGTGCCATGTCACAAAACTCACATCATCACAAACTGGTAATAATGCTATCATGTCAATATGGATCAAAATCCATAAGGAATGCTTCCATTGCTGGAGTAGACATAAGGAGGTCCAAAGTGTGCCATGAGAGCCTCTTTGGGAAACCATTTTTTCCAAACAAGTTTACACTCTTTAAAGTATAAGCAGGAGCTGGGCTTTATATTGTTTGTCACTCTCAAATATCTCAAAGACCTTCAAATAAGAAAATATTGGCTACAAGACCACATCCTCTTATATATTCAACAAAAATGATAAGACCCTTTTAAAGCAGGTGGAAAAAAGGTTACATAAAGTTGAAGGTAATAACATTGTTGACTGCTAAGTTAATAATATTAGGAGACTGCATCATACATCTCAATTATGATTTTGGTCATAGTGAAACCTAAGTTTTTAATATTTTTTCAAGAAGAAAACATTTAGTACATTTCACATAAATATTTTCTCAGAAATTTAACAAACATGTATGAACAGAGATGGACACTACTGACCTTAAGAATAGAGGTGAATAGGATGTCAGCCTATTTTTCTTCCATAGCTGAATTAAGGTCTTTAATTAACAATTCTGCCGACTGGGTGACTACTAATTACTGCTGGGTAATTATATGTACAAAACACTGAATAGATCTTTAACATATGGCCAGTGATTGTTAAAGGAGATCTGCACTGGTATCAGACGCCTTTTATCAATGCTAGAAAATAGAGACAGGCATCTGTTGTGGCCACTGCTATAAGTAAAATATTGTCTTTTTTAAAATAGTATTTATATAGCGCCAACATATTCCACAGTGCTGTACAAATTCCATAGTCATGTCTCTAGCTGCCTTTCAGAGGAGTTTACAATCTAATGGCCCTTCCATATGTCTTTAATACAGTCTAAAAGGCCATTTTGAGGGGAAGTCAATTAACCTAACTGCATTTTTTTGGAATGTGGGAGGAAACACATACACAAACACAGGGAGAACCTGCAAACTCCATGCAGATAGTGTCCTGGCCTAGATTCAAACCTGGGACCTAGTGCTGCAAAGGCCAGAGCGCTAACCACTGGGCCACCATGTTGTAGGCAGCATATAAAGACACTTTAACCTTAAAATGGAAACAATGAGTAGAGGGTCCTTCATTTATTTATATCTTTAGTTGATCATGCCTTCTGAACTCTGCCTGAATTCTTGAACATTAACAAAAATTGAATAAAGACTCTGCAATGGTCAGTGTTAGGACTTTGTGCTGCATTTGACTGTCTATGTATTTTCACATTTGCACATTTATCTTTGCTTGTGCATTTATGTTGTATGTCTGTTATCTCTGTATTACCAGAACTGCCTGTTTTTTTTATGCTGTATTGTCACGACCGCTATTTTTGCAACTTTTTTCAATATTGTCAGCATGGCCACATTTGTTGAGCATCAATTTTTACAACTGCTGTTGTGTTGGCCATATATTTCCTGTGTGTTATCTGTGTATTTTGCATTCATTTTTTTTAAAATCAATAGTGATGTATATGTAGAGCACTGCAATACGAAGATCTAATTTTCTGCAAGCCTGTCATTATCAACAATAGATGCCTATAAGCTAAGATACTTTAACAGCAATCCTCAGTTTGCAGTGGCGCACTCAGCACATTGCACTGTATGCTTTTCAGCCTCATGACATTACAAATGTTCCCAGATATATAAATAAACTGCTCATATCTACCCAAGCTGAGAAAGATGTGTAAACATCTTTAGGAATACTGTTTACTTTGACAATATTAAATGAACCTGATTCATTAGACATATCTCTGTGCAGCATGGTGGCTCAGTGGTTAGCACTCTGGCCTTTGCACAGCTGGGTCCCAAGTTTGAATCCTAGCTAGGATACTATCTGGATATAGTTTGCATGGGTTTCCTCTGGGTTCCTCCCACATTCCAAAAACATGCAATTAGGTTAATTGGTTACCCCCAAAAATTGACCTTAGACTGTATTAAAGACATATGACTATGGTAGGGACATTACATTATCAGCCCCTTTGAGGGACAGCTAGTGACATGACTATGGACTTTGTGCTGTGTAATATGATGGTGCTATATAAATACTGTGTAATAATAATAAATTCATTAACATGATTAGATATGACATGCAGAAAAAGCAGCTCCTTTCCTTCATATGATGGATATGGTCATACCCCTTGCTTTTGTCTCCTGCACATGAAGGACATACCCTTGCGCTCTTCTCCTGAACATGGTGGACATGGCCATTCCCTTTGCACTCCTCCCATGCACATGATTCAGATAGTCATACTATTAGCACACATACTTGGGCTTAGTCCACATTATTGGTTGTAACAAAAGCTTGGAAATCTACATGTTGTAGCTGTTTTGCAAATTTCCAAGCATTCATGAACAGACTATTAGCCTTCATTGACCATGTCCTTTTTCCTCTCCACATTAAGATGAGTTAAAATAAATACCTGGAAGATGGGATATGCGCAACTCCCACTTGCAGAATGCTGCATTTTGGAATTTTCCAATAGCAGTGGGCTATTCATATGAATAGCTTTTTCACACATGTGAAAATGGGAAGGTAAAGCGAGGCATTTCAGAGCGTTTCTGCAAATGTGAAAAGCATATGTTATGGAAGAGGGGGTAAACCTTGTGTCTTAGTATTAGGCTCAGTACTTCTCTTCCTTCCCTGCACACCAGGCCCTATTTTATTTAAATTAAAGCAAATCGAATGTGGAAAACATGCAGCATTAGTGTTGTGCACGTATTGCTTTTTTTTTCTCCAGTTTTTTCAGGTTGTCCCTTCTAAGTATTTTTAATTGTTGTCAACTATAAGTTTACTGCTTAATGGACTGACAACAGTAAGGATACATCTGAAACGTCCAGCATGCCTGTTAAGTAAGTATTACAATCCTTTCACAAATGGGTCGGAAAAGGCCAGCTTCTTTGTTTCTTCAGCTACAAATCCCCTTTGAAATTTGCCAGTCCTTACCACAACAAACATGGCTTCCGAGCAAGCAACCTCTGCGATGTCACACCCTATGGTATCAAGCCATTGGCGAGGTAGGTCAGTAGGGTAATTCTTCCGACAGGAAACTTTTGACAGCGCTAAGGTTCCGCTGTCATGGAGACGGTAGACGGCGGAGAACCGGGGCCGTTGTGGGTGTCAGAGACTCTAAGGGTCCTCGGTGCTGTCCTGCGGGAGTGCGGGGCGGCCTCTGCAGTCTGGTTTAAAGAGAGCAGCCAGAAGAATTTGAAGAGCAGGGACTTCTTGGTTCCTAAGGGAGCTCTGCGGAATTCCTTCCCCGAGGGAGAGGTACACATGGCATAGGATTGGGGGGCTGTGAACGTAATGGAATGAATATGGCTACAAAGCCCTGCATTCGCTGCCTACTAGTGCAATTTACAAGTACCAGTATGCACGGCTACCCTTGTTTTATCCGTGGTACTACAATCACCAGCATGCCCCAAAATCCCATTATACATTTCCACCCTAATTTCACCTTTATTACTACAAATCCCAGCACTAACCTCCATCCTATTGTAATCTATGGGACCTCAATTCCCAGCATTCCTTACCACCCTAGTATAACATATGGTACTACAAGTCTCAGCGTTCCCTGCCCCCTAGTATAAACTATGGTACTACACGTCTCAGCATCCCCTGCCATCCTAGTATAATCTATGGTACTACAAGTCTCAGCATCCCTGCCATCCTAGTATAATCTATGGTACTACAAGTCTCAGCATCCCTGCCTACTACAAGTCTCAGCATCCCTGCCATCCTAGTATAATCTATGGTACTACAAGTCTCAGCATCCCTGCCATCCTAGTATAATCTATGGTACTACATGTCTCAGCATACCCTGCCATCCTAGTAAATTCTATGGTACTACAAGTCTCAACATCCCCTGCCATTCTAGTATAATCTTTGGTAGTAGAAGTCTCAGTGTTCCCTGTCATTCTAGTATAATCTATGGCACTACAAGTCTCAGTGTTCCCTGCCACACTATTATAATCTATGGTACTACAAGTCTCAGCGTTCCCAGTCCCCTAGTATAGTCTATGGTACTACAAATCTCAGCATTCTTTGCCACCATGGTATAATCTATGGTACAACAAATCTCAGCATCCCCTGCCATCCTAGTATAGTCTATGGTACTACAAGTCTCAGCATTTCTTGTCAGCCTAGTGTAATCCATGGCAATATTGCCCCAGCATTTATTTTCGGCCAAGTATAATCTATGGTACTACACGGTCCAGCATGCTTTACTAACCAGAACCACACAGTACACCAGCAGTGGTGCAGTGATCCTACAATTCCAAGCAGAGCCTCTGTGTATAAGCTTTATTTGGTGCACTATAATTCTCAGCATGCTTGTGAGTCGGCACTCCACCTTAGCACTTCATGTCCCAGTATTCCCTACACATTATGCCTTCTGTAGTACTGTAAGTCCCAGAATATCTGTAGAAAAATATCTAAAAACATTTTTTTAAGTTTAAAATACTGAAATAAAGTTTAATCACAATGAGTACTAGAATACATTGGAATCTCTTTATATTTATTATTAAAATTACATTGTAGATTGGACTGAAATCTTCCAGCAGACTAATAAGTGTGATTTTGTCTTCACAGGTTCCTGCAGAACTGATCCAGAAGCTGACAACTTTAAAAGTCCCCGGAATTCTGCCTATTAGAATATGTCAGCCGTCAGAAGCCGGACTTGTCGTCCAGTTGGACAGGCCAGACACTTTCTGTCAAATCCTTAGAGACTTTACAGCTTATCTGAAGCCTGTTCTCTCCTCATCTGATGGGGCACAGACCCCGCTGATCCTGAACTGTGGCCCCCTGCATTCCTGCAGCAGTCTGGACACCTTTAAGCTTAGTCACCTAAGAGCCGTCTTAGTAGCGGATCACCTGGCCGAGGTGCTCCGACTTAAAGGGTTAGTAGAACTATAAAGGGTTAACTTACGGGGTAAGGAAAAAAATAGTATCTAAAAGTGGCTACATTTTTAGGCACCAAAGGTAATGGGTACATAAGCATCAATACTTAACCATGGAGCATTAGAAGGAGTCCGCCTGGTGTAATGAATCACATTCCTTTAGATCATGTAGTTGGCAGGGTGTGTGCCGCTAGTTTACTTGGGTAAGAGATGGAAACAAGGTGCACTAAGGGAAGAATGCTAGCTGGTGAAAGCAATATGACTGCTGCCATTGTCTCAATATAGTGTCAATGCATCTATGAGTCAACTGTTTTGGTAGCACAAAGGAGGTTACACAATAATTAGTAGGAGGTTTTAATATTTTAGATGATCTGTACATGTTAATTTTTTATAGGGAACAAGTACATTTGATTCCACCTGTCTGGAACAAGGAAGTTGGCGATTTTTTGAAGCAGCTGGGGATCACTTGGCCTTCTTTTGTGGAATCACCAGAAGTAGAGGAGACCATTTCTAGATACAAGTATTGCTTAAAAGAAGAGCTTCACAGTAGTAGTGTCAATGCAGACTTTTCAAGTGTACATCTGAAATCCTGTTTACAGGAGCGTGGCCTCTGCTTAGATGGATATGACCCAAATATCGACCATTTCCTGGGCGCGTAATATTTTTTCCGTTTAATTCATGTGTTTTGGATATTCTGTATAGGTGATAATTTGTGTAAATTACATGTTATTGATCAGATTTTGATGTGTTTGATAGCCCACACACTCATCTTTATCTGATACAAATATTGCTTTCAGTTATATACTAAATAACCTACTTTTTTCCTTGTAATAAAGCTGTCATTTAGCAGTGTTCTGGTCTGTCCAGCTTTTTAGATTTTTTTTTGTTTCCAGGGGTGAACTGTTAGTACATGTTAGCACCACCAGATCCTAATTGTAAATCTCAGTGAGAAACATAACAAATGGGAAAAGCAGCATGAAAAGTATATACTATTAGGGGTCAACAGGAGCGATTTTTCTGCTTTACTGCAAAGCAAAGAAAAATTCTTGTTGATTCATAAAATGCCATTGCACTTTCTTTGGGGGGACCAGTACAGGCTATTTGATATGTCTGCAGTTAGTGGAATTAAAGGGCTGGGGTTTCACACTTCCCCTGACTTTGTCTCCATTATGTCTGTAAGATGTATGTAGACAAGGACTTTTGCTCTTACTTGGCAAGTGGCACTAAAGGTCAGCAGAGGGAAGACCCTGTGGCCCTGGGAGAATAAGGCAACCCATTGGTCTCTTTATAAAATAAAAAAACAGTTTTCTGATGGGCCAATAAACATTTACAGGAAGTGAGTGATTGGTGGCAGAATAAAAGATGGCTGTTGCTCCTATCTTTCTCTCTCTTGCCTAGGGAGCAAATTCCTTAAAGCCCTCTTTCCAAATCCTCCTTTGGGGTCAGCATAACAGCCATGTATACAGCATTTTTATAATGAAGACCTAAATGGCCCACCCCATATTTTTCCCATGACAGGTTCACATTAATTGGAAAGCCAATGAAATATAGTGGTAGACCTGTTGGTGGTGGTTGGCTTTCCATGATTGAAAGCATACGGGTTGCATTAAAAAACTGCAGCAGACCTGTTGGCAATAGACATCCTAATTTATGCTAGATAGGCTCCTGTCAATCACTTACTAACGCCTCTTTTTATGTGTTTTGGTTTTAGTCAGCGAAGAAGACCTGGCCCATGTGGCACAGCTACAGAATGCTGTCAAGGAGTTTGTGGTGAGTTGCTTTCTTGTCATGAGAAAGGCCATCTTGGTAAAGCTTTCTTTTCTGGAAAAAGAACACTTTTACTACCCTCATTGCTGGGGTAGTAAAAGTGTAGAAGAGTAAAAGAGTGCTTTGGAAGTGTATTCTTTGTATGTGGTGGACTTTGTGTAAGTGCCAGCATTATAATGTATATTACTATTTATCTCTATGTTCAGAAGGCAGTGGTACCCTGTGCTGTCCTCCATGTCGTCAGCTGTGAGGAAGAGTTCCACCAGCAGAAGCTGGACCTTCTCTGGAGGCTGCTGGAGCGTGAGGTATCAGCTGTCACTCAGGTAATAAACAGCATTACTGCATATGCAGTACATATAGTCATGGAGATACAAGATGATAAAGTATTAAAATGTATCCTTAGTCATCAAGAAATAGATAATTTCAATGTCAAGCTTTCAGCCAGTCCTAAAAGACTGTGAAATGGCTAAGCCAAAGCATGCATTGGGGTTATTTACATTTTTTACACAGGACTAACATAGGAGCCTTTTAATCTTGTCTTCCTGTTATCCCCAGTACACGAGCACTGGAAAAGGAAGAAGTAATATTATGACCCAGTCAGGGCTCTGAGGCTTATATAGTTCAGTCCTGTGAACATGCCTTCAGGCGAGGAGAGCACAGGGATGGCCACATCAGTATGTCACTTTTTCATCGTCCAATCATAGGTTGGAGTGAGTCCTGGACCAAACTATTGCTTAATTGCAGTCTGCAATGAGTGTCCAAGTGCAGTGCAGTCCAAGTTTTGTATGCCCGGAATACTTGATCGCAAGACTTGCTAAACAGAATTATAATAATTCAGAGGATAATATATTTTATATATGTGTATTTCGGCTGTATATTAGGCTTTTGTCAAGAGTTCACCTAAAAAAAAATACAATTGGGTACTCCGTGACTCTGAGGTCCTCAGGGTCTCAGATTTCACAGGAAATAAAAGTGCACTGTGTTTCCATTCACATAATCTACACTGGCATTGTTCATCTGGGTAAGTCTATTACCATGCAAGTATTGAATAATATCTTACAGGGGGCAGCTTCTAATTGGCTGAGGTTGCCAGGCGGTGCACATAGGGTTAACCCCAAGCAATGGAATGAGACTTCCTGCCGTTACAGATTCCACTCTGATAGTGTCTGTTTTCCTGTTCATGAAGATCATCAAGTGTTAGGCAGTCTAACGGATGTTTTTAGTACTGGTTATGTGTCATGTTACAATTTTGGGTGATTTGCTATACTTCAGTAAAACATCAGTTTATAAAGAAATTGCTTTTTTTTTTTTAATCATATGATTTGGAATGTTTGCTTAAAAATAAAATGAATCACCAGTTTGTATTTTTAAAAACTCTTATCCAAAAGCCAACTTATATATTATTACATAAAGCTATGGTCACTAATGGCTCATTAACGCCTGAGCTTTATATCTTACAGACTGAAGAATAGAAGGGTCCCTTTTCAAGTGTTCACATCACTTATTTTTTCGTCTTCCCTTCAACCCAACTGCAATATGTTTTATACTACAGAGATTTTTTAACACTTTAATTTTTATAAGGCCAGTCTTAGTAAAAATGCGTATGTGTTACTATAAATCTGAGTCTTTACAAGCTTTTATTCTCTTTGCAGAAGCATCTAATTTGTGGGCCCGTGACAGTCCTCACTCCGCAACCTCTGATCAGCTGCTCACAATACTTTCAGTAAGTTGTTTTTTTTTTTTTTGCAAACTGTGTGGTTATCAGCATATAAAATGGACAACGTAAATTCCCTGGTATTATATGCTTGGAATACACACATTCAAGCCTCTTTCAAAGTTTATTTTGGTTATATTTTGTTACCGTGCTGATCAAACACTTAGTGGTGCCATCAATATTTCTGTATGCTTCTTTATGCTGAGCTGGCAGATCATGGTTAGTGGGAGGGGCTGACAGGATGCTGTACATAGCTTTCTGAAAACACCAGAGCACCCTTCCTCAGTACTCTCCTAAAAGCACTTTGCTTTGATGGAGGCAGTGGTTTGGCTCCTGGAAAGGGTTTTGCTAATATCAAAATACTTTAGGTGGTCCACTTGCAGAGACTGTATCTGCATATGGAGAACCCAAGGTAACACTCACATCACCACCATAATTCCAAGTACTGAAATTCAATAAATGAAAGAGGGCAGGCCAGGAACAGTCAGGTCAGGAAAGAGGAAGGGCTGTATTATTCTGGACAACCCTCATCCAGGAAATGAGGAGAGCTTTGTATGAATTGCTTCATCTTCAAGTGCACTTTGTGAAACAGCACAGTATTCATCAAACGCAGTAGTAAGTAAGAAGTAAGATTTTTAGTCTTAAGAGATGAGCCTTCACAACTGAAGGGAGGTCAGATTTTAAACATACATTCCATTTAAGTATGCCAATGTAAATCTCGGCTCCAGGCAAAACCTTTTATTTCATATTAGATAAAGTAGAGAAACATTGTCAGATTTATGTTCCCCTCCATCCACTAATTGAGAAGTGTTAGCCTTACTTTCTGTTCATACAAGATTTGATAATATCTGTTTATTTTGAAGCTATTTCATGCCCCGTTCTGTTCAGGTTTTGTGACATGGGCAAGTTAGGGGTCCTGCATGCTGTGATAGGAGGCTAGAGCAGAGAGATGTCTTCACTGGTCATCTGCTGCACCTTTACTGTTCATTCACAGGCTGGGGAAATGTAAATTACCTAGTTGTGTTGCTTAACTTCAGCAGAGAAACCTCAGGTCACTAGAATGACTCGGCTGCATAACCTTACATTTTTTCTTCTACAGTTTGAGAAAGTCCCAAATGCACAAAGCTTCTGTGATGAAGTATGGAGACCGTGTACAAGGTTACATTTTTTTTAAATTCAATAAATTATTAATTTATTTGTGTTTTTTTGTCATTTCTTGATGTGCTAAGACTTGTAGCCCTTTTAATTTCCAGTCTGTTTACCGGTCTCTGATCTGGTATTCACGTGACCACCAGACTTTTCCAAAGAACCCAGCAATAACGCTAAGCATCTGCCTTCTTTAGGAGCAGGCAGTGCATTACAGAGTGGCCGTCTGTGTGCATTACCCTAGTGAGCCCTGGCTTGAAGTCCTTACCTGACCCCAGCTCCCCTACCTAACTAACCCTAAGGTTAGTTTACAAAAAGGATATTGTGGAATTGGAGAGAGTGCAGAGAAGGGCAACTAAACTAAAAGGAATGGAGGAGCTCAGCTATGAGGAGAGATTAGCTGAACTGAATCTATTCTCCCTTGAGAAGAGAATAAGGGGGGATATGATCACCCTGTATAAATTTATAAACGGTCCATATAGAAAACTCTCTTCCCAACTATTCACTTTAAGGTCATTACAAAGAACAAGTGGGCACTCTTTTTGTCTGGAGGAAAAGAAGTTTTAAGCTTTCGGATAAGGAAGTGATTCTTCACTGTAAGGTCTGTGTAAATATGGATTCGGCTCCCTCAGGAAGTAGTTTCAGCAACTACTAGAGATTGCTTTAGGAAGATGCTGGATTATTTCTAGAAGCACAGAATATAACTGGGTATTAAGGATTTAAAGATAACAGAGACTGACCCAGGGAACATCTGATTGGCTCATGGAATCAAGAAGGAATTTTTTCCAATGTTAAAGCAAATTGTACCAGGGTTTTTTTTTGCCTTTCTCTGGACCAACTATGTCTTATGAGGGTTTTATATCTGGGATGTGTTTAATACCCTAGTAGCTGAACGTGATGAATTTATGTTTTTTTTTTTCAACCTGATCTACTATTTAATCCGAGGGCAGCTGGGGTAATGTCCTGGTCAATGCATGCAAACGGATGCACTTCATGCCTCTTGTGTAGACAAATGCCTAGGAACCGCATTGCCTGCCAGTTCCTGATGTTTGGTGTGTCCTGTATACAGGTGACAGCTGGGATGAAATTATTAACTCTCTCACCTCAGCTGCAATCAAGTTTGAGTTGATGGCAACACCTCATCGTACACAGGTATAAAAATAAAGTCAAATGGCCTGTAAGCATTGATATCAGTGTAAAATATTATCCTGTTTATGAACAAATATTTTCCAAGGAATATTTTTAGCAGCAATATGGTTAGAATTATTTTTTTTAATCTGATTTTCTTCTTTGAAATGAAATTTACATGGTATAGATTTAGATTTTAAGAAGAAATGACAGATTTTTTTTTATAAATGCTTACTTTATAAATGCCTCGTATATACCATTGTGCCCAAGTGACACAACAGAACAAGTGCCTTGGGAATAATGGTAAAAAATAATACAAAAAAATACTATTCCTGAATATTCTATTCCTTCCCCGTTCTATCCAAGTAGTTTGGAATAAAATTCCCTTTTACAAGCTCTTCCCTTTTCCCAGATATTAATAAAACCCCTCTATAGAAAGATCGAATGGATAGGCTTTTATTTTCAATTTTACATCCAGGTAAACTTGAACTTAGAAGAGACCAACATTACAACGAAGGGAACAAAAAGCGGGGCCTTTGTGATGTATAACTGCGCTCGGCTCTCCACGCTGTTTGACAGCTACAACAGTGCCGTCAGCCAAGGTACAGAGTCCAGAGGGTTACATACGGACAGAAGGGGGCTGAGTAAAGGATAGAGCGAAATATGGGAGTTGGGGCTTTATCGTGTGAAGGGCAAGGGGTATTATAGAAGTGGTTGCTCCTTGTATAAGGGGCGGGGGGTAATTTAGGAATGGTTGTTTTGCTGTGTAAGGCAATTGGGGTAATGTGGGAGTTGTCGCTACATTATGGTCTCTTTCCTTTTTTAGGCTTGTATCCAGAATTTCCATCGGCTGCTGATTTCAACTATTCCAGCCTGAGAGAGGAGGTAAGGATTTGGAGACTTCATTTCTGAAAGGGCTTGAAGGACTAAATCACAGGTATGCAGCACTGTGGCACATTTGTATGGATAAGCCTGAATGTTGTGCATTCAATTGACGTGCACCTCAGTGGTCCAAATATTCGAGCTGCACTATTTGTAGCAATGCATCTCAAAGTACTACAGTAATACACTGCAGTGCTCTGCCATTTGCTGCGGTTCTGCTTTTCACGATTGAGACAAACTTTTAAAATTCTGCTATGATGCAGTTTTGAAAATCTCTGCTTGTAGCACCATCTAGTGGCCATGCTTAGGAACAGCAGAATCAGTCTAAAGAAATTGCTCCAACTTTCTGGTTTGGATGATCCTTTATTAGGAAGAAAACATGTGTTGCTCACATCTCCTGTTTTTACTATACAGGGAGAATGGCTCCTGCTATTTAATTACATCATGATGTTCCCAGAGGTCCTAAGCGAGGCGGCACAGATCTCACTGACGTCCCCAGGCATTCGGGTCACAGTCAGCACCGAAGCGGTAAGGTGTCTCAGGGGAAGGAACTATTGTGTGCAGACGAGAGGGAGGATACTGTATTTTGATACTAACATCTGTAGCCCAAGGTTCCATTCCCAGCTGAACTCTCAGCACAGACATACTTCTGACATGATAGATTTGTATGTTCTTCATATTAATCTTAGGCTATGGCTAACAAAGGAAGGTAATCAATGAAACATTCTGAAAAAAAACACAGTTTAAAGGTGATTGGCAGGAAAATAAAACCCATTTAGTGGTGTTTCAAGAGCTGTTATTCTTTTCTAAACAGTATATAAACCTGAAAATTAATTTCTCTTATTTCTCACTTATGTACTGTTAATTATACCATTGAAAGTGTTTTACCTTCCTGTATTGCATTATTATCAGAACCATTGTTTCCTGCATAGTCTGTGGTCTGCAGAACACCTCTAGCTATGTTATGGAGGAGATAGGGAGGAGATAGGGAGGCATTTAGTAGTATTGGCCTTTGAGTGACAACACTCCCCCTCATATATAAAGTACAGTAAGTGAGTGTTGTCACCCTTGGGTACAAACTGTGCTACTGGCAGAAAACATCTAAGGACTGGTAAGCTGCTTCATATTTTTGATTTGTCTTCTTGGGTTAAATTCACTTTAACTTTGTTCTGCATTGAGGGAAATTAATGGACTGTGAGTACTGACTTTTTGAAAATGCTGATCTCCTGGCATTACTATTTCCATGACTAGGATCAAGTAACTTTGGGAATATTTAACCTAAGTCAGCAATTTATAAAATACTGAAGCCAGAGGTTCAGCATAACAGCATTTCGACTTGGGGCAAGTCTGACAGTGTGATAACACAAGAGTACAACTTGGGGACACCCTATTACAGGAAATGCCTGCATAAGGGCTCCTACAGCAGCATCATTCTTTAACAAAAACTGCAGATTTAAAAAGACTGGAAATGGAATGAATATGTTTTTAATTTTGTAAGAGATTTTGTCATTTGTTTATATTGGATTAAACTTCTTCTCTAACTCAAATATTTGTTTCATTCTAGATATGCAAATTTTTGGTCAATCTTAGTATGGACTTCAGCTGCTATTATAACAGAGTACATATCCTGGGGGTAAGTTGTGCTCATTAGGTGTATCTCCTAACCTCCCCAGTGGTAACCACGGGTCACACTCGAGGTAGCTAAAACAATAGTAAATAGAGCCTTACCTGGTCTGCCGGCATCCTTCTTCGCTATCCCTGTCCTCTTGCATCCTCCCGCTGCCGTCCTCTGCATCTGATGAGTCATCGGGAGTTACTGGTGACATCAGTACGTGCAGCCGTTGCGTCGGGGACGCAGAGGGAATTTTAAATCTATTTGCATTGCATTCAATACAAAGTAACTGTATTGACAATACAAAATACCTGTATTAAATGCAATACAGTGGATTTATGTCTAAAAGCAGTACATTGTCTTTCATGAAAATTTATTTTACAGTATAGTATAAGTATAATATTTTTTAAAAATTAAAAAAATATATATAAAAAAATATATTAAAAGAAAATAATACAAAAAAATGTTTATTATTTTGACATGGTTTTGTGTTTCAAACTTTAATATACTCATACTATTTTATTATACTGTAAAATAAATTTTCATGAAAAATAATGTACCTCTTTTAGACATATAAATCTGGACAGAGATGAACTGCCCAGGAGGTTAAAGGATATCCAAACCCAAGACTGAAAAATGTCATATACTGCAGCTTAGTCCTGACTTGTGCTGGCTAGTTTTCTTTTGTTTTGAGGCTAAGTAGATTTTCTACAAGTGCAAAACATACCCTTCACCCCCACCTGTTAAGATTGGTTGATGTATTATTCAGTGCACAGAAAGTTTTCTGTGCAGTAAATAATACATCAAACAATCTTGCCATCTTTCCTAGCTGTTTTCTGTGATCTAAAAAGTAATAACTCCCTGTGTGATAAAGTCCTTGGCCTACAACCATGGCTTCCACTATTGATACAATGGAGTGAGCATAGTCACCCTACGACAAAAAGTCCATTATTGTAGAATACCTAGGTGAAAATGAAAGCAACCAGGTTTAAGGTTTTCAAACCTGCAGCGTATAAAATGTGTTTTTGGGTTTAAATATGAATTAAATTCTACAGTGAATATATGCTAAACTGACATTTTGTCTTTGGCCACTCTTTGCGCCTTTAGGAGCCATTACCTCACCTTTTTGGTTTGATGTTTGCTCGCCTACAGCTGATGAGTGCTGTAAGAAGTTTGCTGCATTCCGCATTATCTACATTACATATACAGCCTCCAGCCCAGTTATGAGTTTCATCCATCACTGATCAGGGGGTCAGAGGGACATCTGAGCTGCTGTGTAAAATGAACAGCTACCTGGGTTGCTGAACAATTCTTGTAGTGGCTGTTTAGGGGATTTTTCACAATAAAAATACCAGGATGGAAAGATGAGTTAGACCAAAGAAGAAACTGGAAGAAGGGAGTGTGTATTGTGGATGACTAGAGTCTGTTTATAAGAAATCTTCTCTGAGGATTCTTTTTGAAAATGTCTCATTCCTGACTGTTGTACCAAGGGCCCTAAATATGTTTCAAGTCATGCCATGCTTGTTTCAGGTTTGTGGTTTGAAAAATATTAATGGCAGCGATAGATGGGTAAGATGTATTTCCAGAAAGGTTAGTAACGGCAGCACAGGTTCATTTTAAACTGACCCAAATCTGTGCTCAGCTTGTCTAATTATGAAAATCGTGCAGCATTGGTAAGGTTTATAATACTGTTTGCTCCCCATTATTCTTCAAGCTGTGTGTTCTTGTTGGCTGGCACAGTTTTGGGATGGCTGCTATTGTTCATCAGTCATAAACAGACCTTATATCCAGCTAAAAAAAGCATTCATTTATTCAGGTATTCTTATTTAAAAAAGTGATATTTTGTACTTTAAACAAAATAAATAATGTCTATACTTTTTTATGTTGTTCATTGTGTGTGATATTTAGTTTGAGCAATTGAAAAATTGCACGGCAGAAGAATATTATTATCAGGTTATATACATGGTATGTATTATGTTTATTGTTTTTATTTGCTTAAAAATGTCTAAAATGATTTGCAGATGCCACTGGGCTGTTTGAAGGTAACAGAAATGAACAAGCTGTGCTGTGCTGTTCTTTCTGTTAAGTATTTGTACATCTGCTTTGCACAGCCTTCAGACAGCCGAATGGCATTTCAAGTGAAGTTCCCCACTGGAGCTCAAGGTTGACTTTTGTAATATTAAAAGGTGGAAATTGTTTTGAAGAATGACAATGCTGCTGTATATTGGTGGAAAAGCATTCGTAGAGACTTGTAAAGTTACTCAGGGACCCACTTTAAGACGGGACAACAACAAGTAAAAAGTGTGACCTCTATTTTGGTCGCCGGCCCCAATTGTAGCATAAAAATAGAGAACGAGGAAATCTGGGGTTTCATATGGCAAGTGTCAAAATTATATTTTGTATACTTGCTAGTGTGCAATAAAGAATGATACAGATACATTCATTGTGCATTGAACACATAAAGAGATCTGGCTACCCCAAGTAAACCGACAAGGAAGTATGCCTGTTTAACTAGACAACAACTGTCTAAGTGGATATTACACAGAAAAGAATAAATAACTTCTCAAATCCAACGCGTTTCGCTGGTAGGCTTCTTTAGGGGATGTGTGGAGATTGTTTATACAATGGGTAGATGTGGTGGTTTCTCATGGTATGAATGTATCTGTATCACTCTTGATTGCATACTAGCAAGTATGCTAAATATAACTTTGACACTTGCCATATGGAACCCCAGCTTTCCAGAATATCCCCTGTAAGCCCAGGAAAACCTATCCTTTAATTTACACCCTAAATTATCCATGATCTCCAAATTTAGTTTAGTATCATTTTAATGCAGCTGCCTCATTAATACATACACAGATTTCTGACGCTGGAGCCAATGTTGGGGGCTCTGATGTTTAGGCAGCTCAAAGAAAGAGAAACTAAAATTTCGGCTGAAGCTTAACTCCGTCACCGCCGGGACTGGAGGTAGCTTGATGTTTTGCAACTTGTTCATGGTCCGTCTCTTGGTGACACCAGTCCTTGCCTTCTGCTTTTGTCTACTGTGAGTTTTGTCTTTCAGAGTTGGCTGCTCAGAAGCTTGCAGGCTCCAGCTGACCTTGTTCAAAGCATTCTTCTGGGTTTCCTCAAAATATCATTGTGGAGATGGGACAGTTTGCAATAAAGCAGTCAGGGAGCTCTCCGAGGGTGAGGCTTTCACCCAAGGTGTCATATCATTGGGGACAGTAGGGTTAGGTTTGACCTTTCCTTTCTTCTTAGATGTCTTTAACAAATGAGAGACTTCTGTGGTCTTGTTGATAGTTCTGCTTTTTGCCGCTGGAAAATAATTTAAGAACACTTACTGCATTGTAAGGAACACATAGTAATCTGCAAGTTTCTAGGCACATAATTAAAGCAGCTACAAATGAGAATTCTGCAGATTCATATTTGTGCTATAGTTATAAACTTAAAGCAGAACTTCAGTTTTAATGTATTTAGTTACCTGCAGTAGTGATGGATTTGTGGTCCGGTAAGCTCCTCTCCTGCCCTTCAGTAAGCCTATATACCTTAAATGAGCCACGTCTGGTTGTATGACACCCGGTATGCAGCCTTGTCTTTCGTCAGCCTGGCTGTTATGGGCACTCCCCCTCTTTACTTTTTACGACTATAGTAGTGGCATCATTGTTGCAAAGTCTAATGAAACATGTAGTTCCTGTGTTCTTTCAAATGATGAGTGCGCCCCACTACTCCCTGTGTGTATTCTAATTCCTAGTTGCATATTTGCTACTTTCCAATAGGGGTTCCAGGGGTGAAAAATTACAAAAAAAATACCATCCATGGACTGGGCTCAGATTTTAAAAAGTTTTTATTCTTTTATGATCCTTTGGACCCTTTTCACATGGAACTGTATATTGTAGAGCACAGTAGATCTGGTTAGGCAGCTGTCTGACACAAAGGAGCCTCGGTGGGCCCCTTGAATAAAATCTAAATTATTTTAACCCACAACGGTACCATTGTATTTTGGGATTTGGATAGCACCCCCTTTATTAATTTTTTTGAAATGAATACCTGACAGATTGCATGAACTTTGAAAAGTTCAGAAACAGATTACTCTTCTCCATGAAGCAGGCTTCAGTAACTTGTTGGGGAATTCCACAACCAGAAGAAGCAGGGGGTACTGCACAATTCTCTGAAATGCGTTGGCTTCCTCAGCCTGGACGTTATGTAACAATTCCAAAATTTAAACCTTGAATGTGGCACGCTCATCTCCTTCGTACTCCAAAATCTATTGCTGTCTGTGTCCCCGTTAGTAAGATTTACCCATCACCTTGTACAACAACAAAAACCTGCCAGCAGGTCTATACAAAACTTTAAAAAAATGTCTGTTTTCCACTCGGATTCCAAGGATGGTACAATTACAACTCATTCTACAAGCAAGCCTGGACATAATGAAAACAAAATCACCATAGTTCTGCTTTAAACTAAATATACCTGAATAAAACAGAACTCATCATCCCCCCCATTATCAAATTTTAAATCTCCCCCTGACATATTTCTAACTGGTAATAACACTGTTAATTACCCCTCCTCTCAGGCACATTGTCTTGGTGTCGCCTTTGATTCAACCCTCTCCTTCACCCCCTATATTCAGAAGATTTCCAGATCCTGTCACTTTTACCTATGCAACATCTCCAAAATCCTACCCCACCTCTCCACAGAGACCACCAAACACCTCTTATCATCTCTCATCTGGACTACTGTAACATCCTTCTCTCTGGTATTCCACTAAGCCGACTCTTTTCTCTGCGGCCAGACTCATCCATCCTTTGTTCCTCTCCTCCTTTGCTGCAGTTCTCTTCATTGGCTTCCATTTTCCAAGCGCCTGTGCTTTGCCTTCAAATCTCCACAGTTCTTGTCCCACTTACCTTTCTGACCTGGTAGAAAAATACTCCTCCAGCTGCTCTCTTCGCTCCTCTATTGACCTACTAATGACTTCCTCACTCATAACCTCATCACACACACGACTCGAAGACTTTTCTAGAGCTGCCCCGACTTTCTGGAATGGTCTTTCTTGTCCTTTACAGGTTGCTCCTTTAAAAAAAACCCTTAAAACCCATATTTTCAAACTTGCCTACCTGTCTTCTTCTGTCTCTTAAACCCTTACAACTTATCACTATTGCATATCCTATTGTGCGATATTTCCCCCACCTTTTAGATTGTAAGCTCTTTTGGGCAGGGTCCTTTTGTCCTCCTGTGTTATTGTCTGTATCTGTCGTTTGCAACCCCTATTTAATGTACAGCACTGCGTAATATTTTTGCACTATATAAACACTGTTTAATATTATTAATAATGCCAGAAACATAGATGTTCCACAATTTCTTGCTGATTGTCAGCCATGCTCATCCTCTCGTTGCATTAATGTTCATAGCCCAGGACATGTATACATGCAAAGAAATCTGAGTTTGTCCAGACATTCCAAACCAGTGGACTTTTTGCCCTGGTCATTTGGTGAGGAAGTACTGGGGTCTGCATGATAACCAGAATTAATGAAGTGGGTCAGCAATGGCAGTGTTTATATTTCTGCCATGACAGGTATTCTTTAGGCTGAGAACCTCAGTTAGATGCATATATTTAGTCTGAATACCTTATGTGACGCTGAGCCTTGGCAGACGGTGTTTGTTAAATGGATTTGTTGGGGGCTCTGATTTGATATGAGCAGATTAAAACAGCATCAGTTGTGTGTACTGACTTCTCTTTGTTGTAGCTGGCCCTGGGTATTCTCACCCCATTCACCTGTAATCAAAGTGCAGACACAGGTAACGCCCGTGACATGTAATACAACGACCCCTGTGCAGCACCATAAGATGAGGTAACAGCAAGTAACAAGGGTGTACCCGTGCCAAGTTCTGCGGTAACAAGGCTTTTGTTCTGGGACTTTCAACGAATCTTTTCATCACCTCCCCTTAATATTCACATCGGTTGGCACTTCCAAAGCTCACTACACAAGGCAGGTGGGAGATTAGAATCCCTGGCACAGGCTTAAGCAGTTACACATTGTTAGGGCATCTGGAGCACCGCTTTGGGGGTGGTGCCCCTTTTGCCTCTCTAAGCGATATCTATTGCCACAGGTCACTGGAGACATTTTATTGCTGCAGACATCTGTACCCAGCTCAGATCACACCATTTCCAAACAGTCATATCCCATAGACAGGCGGCTGGCAAAGAAATGGTTGGGTGGCACAGATGCTGCCAGTGCAACGCCATACCTGCTCCCTGAGCAACTCCTTTCCTGATTACTGGCAAAGTCAAACACTCTTCTTTTTTAGCCAGAGGTTGGCTGATCATATCTTGGGTGTTCCCAGTGCAGGTGTCTACCTATAATGCAAAGACAAAATGGATAAAGCCATAAAAATTATTATTTTAGAATAAATGAGAGTAGAGCTCTAATAGCCGGTTCTCCCCCCCCCCCTTTTCAGGGCATATTCCAGTTACATCTGTTGTGCAGGGATCGACAAACATTTCAACAAAGCAGTACGGGCCCATTTGTACCTATACTTTATTCTGTGTATTATTACCAGTCGTGCATTCACTCGGCACATAAAATCTAATTTGCACTTCTTGTGGGTAATGCATTTCATTTTACACATTTTAGGGTGCACTGCAGTGTGGAGGCATTTGTAGAATTTGCATATGTGCCTTGGGGTGCCATTCAAAAGAAATAGCAATATATATGTGAATATGTATATATTGCACTTTGTAGTACATTTGTAGTACATTGAGGAAATGTGCCCTAAAACTTGGGTTTTCATTTATTATTTGTTAGCATGAACATAGGTGCAAATATAGCCTGGAGGTTTTTATTCATAGAAGTTTTACACATCACAGGAATGATGAGTTCATGGTCCATTTCCCAGTTTGCCGAACTAAGGAGACTTTGCGTTCACATGTGTTCAGTTCACATCTGTTTTTTTTAAATCAGTTTTACTATTAAGACCGATGTTTAAAATATGCATTTTTAAATTAATTTTTAAAAGCTTAAAATCCTTAAAAGCTTCAACATAGCTGTTCAAAGATACCCAAAAGCTTTAGACAATGGCATAGAAACAGAAGATTCAGATGTCTCGATCAAGGCCGGGCCCTTTACCCCAGTGGGCCTATAGGGGGCCCTTCTCAGGACTGCTGTATGCCACCCTGGGGTACAGATCCAAAAAAAGAGAAAGAGAATTTTTACCATTGATATAGGGACACTGTGCTGTAAAGGGGGTACATATAAGGTAAAGCTAGGAGTGAGGGGATTCCAGTTGTAAAGCAGGGGCCCAGATTTAAAGGGTGGCTCTTAATGCAAGGTGAAAAATGTAAAGTAACGCTCCTGACATGAAGCAGCTTGTCATAGTAGGGGCCTTGACAAAAACTGGCACTTGGGCCCATAGATCTGTAGCTAGATTGGGGGCACAGGTCCAAATTCTGCATCAGGGCCCATTGATCTGTAGCTTTGCCACTGAATTTAAAAATGCTTTGCAGAACCTTGCAGTACGTATGCCTCCTATACAAGCTGAATCCTGTGTGAACAAGGTCCTAGAGTATTGTATGAATGATGTTTCTTAAGTGAATCCTGAAAAATAGTATAACAGACAAGCAAAGTAGTTCAGTATAGTTCTCCGTCATGTACTACATATTCATAACCAGCAGATATCAGCTTTTGTTCTTGCTATCTTGCATGCTCTATGCAGATGTATTATTTGCAAAACAACAAAGGAACAAAAATATTGCAAAAACATTTTAATAAAACTCTCCAATCTTGCATATGCATAAAACAAGCAATTTTATTGGGTTGCCTCTCCCTTTATCTGGTTAAACCAATATAATGTAAATGTAGTGTAGAGTTCAAGTTGGCAGCAAAAAGGTGGCCTGCAAAACTCATCACAGCTAAGGACTGGTTAGATTTATATATCCTTAGATATCCTTTAAATGCATTAGGTTTGCTGCAGCCATGTTACCTTACTTTATACATCTCCGGGTGCATCCTTCTGGTACCGGTCCAATCTGTCCATTCTTTTACTGCAAAAGCTGTTGAGTTATTTGATCTACACAGCCGTTGGGTGGTCGGCACTACCTTGGTTCCAGATGCATCTTCGTATGACTTGTCACCTGCCTCTCGTGTGACTCTCCCTTTCTTGGGGCTCTGATTCATGCTGTCCACTAATACGATCCTTCTATGCCTCCTCTATAGAATTACCTTAATATACAAAAGATGGAAAACAGGCCATCACTGCTTCTTAAGTCCATCCAAGTTCACGGTCCAAATGTGATGGGTTCAGCTTGGATCTACCTCTAAAGAGCTCAGGGATGAATTATTAACAAGACCCTCAGCTAGGGAGTGGATCAGCCAGGTGACAAATACTCAATAATTCAGACGAGTGCTCACAATGTGGATTTGTATTCGTTATAATAGATGTTGACAGGTGCCAGCCAGTGAATGGGGTCTCCAATGTCAATGTACAAAGAGGCCAAAAAATCCGGGAGCTCCAGGGCAGAAAGGTCATGAGTGGGGAACGGGGAGGTGGCTGTAGTGGGCAAAGCTTGTGCAGAAATTGGTGGCCATTGATTGGTTCGACCAATGTGTATATCTACCTGAAATGTTTTTTCAGGTCTAGCAAAAGTTGAACCAAACCCCCTTCATCAGGGCATAGAATAAATGTGTGATTGTAATCTGTACTGTTGGGTTAATCCCTTTTTATTACCAGTTTCAAGCTCAGTATAGTTATCTGGCAGCCTGTTGTCTAGAAAAGTTATTGCCTTCTATGTGACAATTGCCATCAGACCACAAAGCAATGGGAAATACAAAAATATACAGCCGTCCAAAGAACAGGAGGGGGAATCTCCAATGGGGTCACCTGTTTCAGTGACAACTTTCTCAGTGACATTCTATCAAGAAAAAAAAATATATTCCTTGTTCCTAATACAGGTATTGAGGGGAAAACTTCACAAGAGGATAGAGACCAAGCAGAATACCTGCTATTAATACCTGTTTATTAAATAACTATCGGGTTATTTCAGTGCTGCCAGAAATTTAAAAAGCAAAGTGGGGCACAGCACTGCCCTTTGTGCAGATTTAATTTGCAGAATACCAACCAGCAGGTGGCACTCAAAGCTTGCTTTTATGTTTTCTAGGTTAAACTTTACAGCCTGGAGAGAACAGCTTAATTTTCTACACACGAAACTGGATAAATTGCATCTCCCATGCCATCTGCTCTATTCAGACAGGAGGCATAAAGAATCATACTTACAAATTTACCTTCAAAAGAAGTGAAGAATACAAGGGTGCATTTAAATAATCTTTACTTTTTTAAGGGAAGTAATATTTTGTATGATTAGTAATTGGAGTTAAAGTTTATAGGAAAAATACAGACTAGTATGTTTGAAAGATTCAGATTTGGAGATTCAAGTAGAAAAGGACAAAGTGGACACAGTGGAAGCAAACAGCTAGAATGTTTTTTCCTAAAACCAATACAGAACTATGAATTTGTTGTCAAGAGTGCAACTTGAATTTAATGTTTATATAAAGGAAAAATTAAAAACACTACATAAATATACAGCAAACAACCTACAGCTTTGCACCAATTAGCTTCATACAGAAATAAATTGGGTCTCCTGACTTTGGACATTGGCTGCTGCAGACACCATAACACGTTATTCAAGGCAGTGCCACTGCACCTCCAGAACTGCTGGTGAGAGGCAGTAAATGAGGTCTGCAAAGACAATTTACAAAAAGGCAAAATTTATCAGAGAGCTTAAGGCCAGAACGGGCATTTGTAGTTTGCAGACACAGTTTTGCCATGTTTGTGCAAATATACAAAAGAAATAAAAATTATGAACTGGTAGCGGACAATGATTAGTTGATCACTAACCTATAGCTGCCTAAAACTCATTTTCCTAAAAGAGCAGAGGAGCTTTGCGAGCCATTAATGCCCACAGAAGGTATAAACAATGGTTAGTACACACTCCCAATGCCAAGCTTATCAAGTCCTGACTACAAACATAATTAATTCAGACTTATTTTCCACAATTCTGTAAATGTTTTTCTCCTATATATTTCCTATACAATCACAGAGTTCATGTCACGTTGAGAGTTTGTACATTATGATCTCCAGTCCTTGTCCACACAACACACACCAGTGATGTCCATCTGCGCTCTGCCAGCAATCCAGCTCAGACACATCAGCCACATGAGAGATTTTAGTGGCGAGGTGCTGTTGGCCGTCATCCCCGAGGTACCACAGTGTCAGGCGTTGGTCCACAGAAGCTGAAGCCAAGAGGTCCTGCCGTAGGATACGCAGGCCGGTGACGTGAGCAGCATGAGCAGGGTTAATGGAGAATGAATGGAGCAGACAGATGCCACCGAATTGTCCATCTGCAGAATTAGCATACAGATACAGCTTACAAATTTGGATGGAGTTGTCATCCCCTCCACTGGCCAGAAGGTAGTGACCTTCCCTCGTCTTTTGGATGTGCATACTGTTGATGCCACACTGGTGAATGGACAGGGTGGTGAAAGGTGATCTTAAATCTGTAAGCAAAAAAGTTGATTTACGCTGAAAATAAAGAAATTCAACAAACATTTGTACCTAAAATAACCACATATGATGACACAAGTACAATTTCTGAAAACATACAGAAGTGATTCTGATTTTTGTCCTATTTTATCCTAATAACACATTCCAAGGAGCCAAGCATACAAATTCTATTATCTTAACATCAAAGGCTTTTACAGACTGGACATTCATTTTTGAGGGTACACTGGGTCATAGTGATGTTAAGTTCTGATTCTAGACAAGACCTTTGCTAGGTTCTGCATGAGAACTTCTCTTGTTTACATGACCAAACACTGACCGTCATGGTGCGAGTCTAGTGAGTAATGATGAACAGTGGCCATATGTCACATAGGTGTCCCAGATCAGATTCTCTTCATTGTCAAAAGCCTGAAGAAATCACTCAGCGCCTCATGAATGCATAATGAGCCTCATTAATGTGCAAGGATCACCTGAAGTGCCCGATAACCTCTCCAAACACAAGTTAGGGCTCTTAGTTTACCAGCACTTAACATTTAAATCATCTCACAGGAACTGAGGACCCAAGTAATCCCTAATCTCATATCATTTATACTATCTGTATGACTAAAACTCACTCATTAAAAACAAAGGAATGTCATAAGGAACCAATCAGCTTGCAGCAGCTATTGCTCCAGGACAGGTTAGAAAATGGTAGCAAGGATGTGATTGGCTGTTAGGATCAAGCTTAAATTGCTGCCTTCCTCTCCCAGAAAACTTGTGCTGAATAAACTCTGATATAATCTGAACTCTGACTTGTGCTGAATAAACCCTGATAATTAAGGTTTCTAACTTGCTACTATTTGGTCTCATTAATATACAATTGAAAGCATTTTGTTTTATCCGTTTTAGACATTCTGAAAAATAGCTTATTATCATATCAGAAATCGTGTGGACTGATAATCTCCTGGGCTGTGACCATGACATTGTTTCCGGAACCACAGCCCCTGTACATGATAAAGAATAGGAGTGTCAGGGTTCTGTAGTGTAATTTTGCTTCTGCTGTCCAGGTACAAAAGAGTAAATGTTGGAATCTAGGCCAAGAACTGAATGATTTGCAGAATTACTAGATTGCTAGATAAAGGGGGAAAAGCTAAAAAAGAAAACTAATATTAGTGGAAAGAGGAGAGGTTCAGATCTCAGCAGTGCTTTGGTGATCAGTTGACACAGGAAGTGAGGGGCAATCATGGGGACAGATTAAACCCAAAACAGGTTCACTTTTTTGCCCCCTCCCTAACAGTACACCCCTAGATTCAGCTATCAGTATTGTGTAAAAGAAGCTATATGTGACCTGTGAGCTATTCTAATCAAAGCTTACAGAGAGCAGAAGGCTGCTTACTTCCAAAGTGACAATGCTAAATTGATCATATGAGAGGAAACAGGAAGGAAAATACCATGTATTTTCTTTACTCCTACATCTGAAGAGATAAGCATGTGCTATTGATGCAGGCGGCTTTTAGCAGAACTGTTGCTTTAAGCCATGATTGTTTGGTTTCATAAAATCTCAAAGTTGCATATTTGTCAGGAGCTCTACAACAAATTACAAGACTCACAAATATTCCTTCTTGCAGCCTAGTATGTTTATAGTAACTGAAATAAATATAAATAAATTATATATATATATATATATATATATATATATATGAGAGAGAGAAAAATTTATAAACTGTATATGTACAGAATAGAGAACTCACCCCACGGAAGGCCATCCGTTTCCTTATAGTCAACAAATTTGTAAGCACGTTCTACAGTGCTGGTTATATCCCAGATTGCAATGCGGCCATCAGTTGCAGCGCTGCACAGCCAGACTCTGAAGAAGAGAAGCCAGATATATTACTAAGTCTGTAAAACACATAAAATGTGTCAGTTGTGGCAATTATGAACACCAAAACATAATTAATGTGTAAGTGAATAATACAGCAAGCAGATAGTTTTAGTCTATGCAGGACTTGGACAAAGGCAAGTGGATAAATCAACACAAATATGGCTTTTAGATCAGGTGATCAGACAATAGTCCAGAAAACTTAATTGATCCCTACCTGTCAGAGTCTTCGAAACGGTGCACAAACATCTCAATTTTCAGCACACATCGATTGTGATAAAAGGTCTCTGCCATCAGTATTATCTTCCGGATATCCTCAAAAATCTTAAAGAACCTGGACAAACCAAAAGTCCAATGTAATTTTCCTACAACTTACAGAGACCTGATAGCAAATGAAAGCTTTGTATCCCGGGAAATAATTATTAGAGTAAAAGAAGAAAAAAAAATAAATAAATAAATAAATAAATAAAAAACAGCTGTCCTTTCTCAGTATTATGCAACAGATCTCTGAGCTAAAACACCATTGCATCTAAAAGGACTGCAAAGCTACAACAGCTACAAAGTACTGATTGGTAGAGATCTGAGCAAAAAGACTCTTGCTGGTTTGCATAAGCCTACAATTGAATATATTGCAAAAGAACACCTGCAAACACTCTCAGTATGCCCAAGAGCCTAGAGGTATAAATTTTAATAAGCCATAATGATCATCACCATGAGCTGCAAATAAAAGTTGTGTGGATGAAAATGATGCTTCTCAGGGCAACTAATAGTATATAGTAATACCTAGGCGAGTTCAGTAGGTACTGAATCGAAGCACCAAGGGCTCATTGAGATTTAACTGCACTGAATAAATACTCACCTTACAGATCCATCACTGCAGGCAGCTGCCAGGAAAATGCAAGAGGAAGCTCTGTTCAGCACTGCATCATCCAAGACTTGGATGGACATATACCTGATACAAGGCAACAAGAGAACGTTACTGATAAAGCATATAAAATAGCAGATTGCTATTGGTTCTTTTTCCAAACATATTTCACAGTCTGATACAAATGATTTCTGCAATCACAAAAATTCATGCACCATGCTGATTTAGGAGTTTCTCTGAAGAGGTACAAGAGCCTATCAGGCTTTTGCTGAAAGACCACCTTCACTTCTAGTCTGCATGCTTGGTACAGGTTAAAATACCTGAAGAAAGTGTCAGGGAAATAATATTTTGAATAGTAATGGAAAAAACATATTTTAACACTAAGGCATTTCTTTATAAAGAGGCATTCTGTGAACAACAATCACCTGGTTTCAGGGTTGTCTTTAACCATCCGATGCTTATTCTTCAGCCTGTCCCAGTGTTCATCCAGCCTGTGTGAAGCCAAATGGATGACCTGGCATGTCAAGCGGCCTGCATCTTCCCGTGCTTGAACCAGAAGTCGGTAACACTCCATCTGTGCTCTACCACCAGCAGTGAAAAGCACACAGGAAAGGACTCCATTCTCACAAGATACGGATTTGGTTTTGGCCAAAGCCAATGTTTTCACACTGGACAGGTGGTCGCTGATGGTTGAAAGATGCCATATCTCTTTAGAAACCTCATTAAAAGCTAAAATACTAACTGTGGTATCCTCACTGCTTGTAACCAGAATGTGGATGTTCTCCTCTTTGAGTATTATAGTTCCAGCATACTTAATGCAAGTCAATTCCTTGCCATGCAGTGGCTCCTTTAACACACTTTGAAGCCTTTCATCTGGTTGGTTCTGGTATGCAAATACATCACCAGATTTAATGTAGGCAAATACTTCTCTTGGACCTTCCTCCTTATAGCTCCAAGATCTGTGTCCTCCTCCACATGGAACACAGTGAAGCTTCTCATTGGTTTTCGAGCTCCAGACCACAAAGTCGGTGGAATGTAAGCCGAGAATCTGCAAGTTGCCATCTGGCATAAATTTGAGTCGTTCAATCCATTCCATACCCTTGCAAGACTTCAGACTGCGGAGAAGGATTAACTCGCCATTTGCAATCTTCAGCTGACGATACAGTCCATCACGTCCGGTCCTATATACAAAGCCATCATGGTAGGTCACTGAGGTTACCCCTAATTTACCATGAATTCCAAATTGAATACAAAGAGGTTCTTCTATTTGAATTGGTGTACTGGACACAGTAGGCAACAACCATTCCCACAGAGCAACAGAATTGGGTAAGGAGTCAGCAGATAGTGACCAATGATTAGATGCATTAGTCAAATTTTCGCCATGGCATATTTCAGAAGTCTTGGCAGAAAACAGCATCAGTGACCCTCTACGATCGCCACAAACTATCACATTATCAGTGGGCACAAAGGTTATGCTCGTGTGCCACCTGTTATTGCAGGCTGGCAAATTAAAATAACACTTTTCTGAGATGGATTTGATTTGGCCTGACACACATATGACTTCAAGCCAATCCATTACTCCTTTGGGACCTGAAACGAAAAGATGACACCTGTCTGGTGCCAAGCATAGTGATGGAACCCAGGTTAAGCTGTGGACTTTGCCTTTAAAAAGCTGAAGTTCTGGAAAATTACCATCAGAGGGCACAGAGAAAATCTTAACACTCCCTGACAGATTACCAATGGCACACAGACTGTTTGTTGAAGATTTGCACACATCCAAGAGACTATAGGATTGATAGTTGTCATCCTCCAAGACAAAAGTCCATTGTTTGGTTATAAGGTCATTCATGTAGATGGAACCCGCATCTGTCATTACAAGAAGAGAGTTTATATCTATCATGGCAATTGCCTTTGGAACTCCAAATGTTTCAGGTGATTTAAAATGTAAATTTACAAGCCCATTAGATGATTTCCCTTTGATCTGCCAGAGCCTAATACTAGAGTCTGCCCCACCTGTCGCCACCCATCCAAGTTGCTCTTGTACAGCTAATGCCCTGATGCCACCACCTTTGTGGCCTCTGAAATTATGAACAATATCCCCAGCATAGTTCCAGACAATACAGGACGAGTCTTCTCCAATGCTGACAATATTTCCTTGAAGAAATCTGACAGACCACACTCGAGACTGGTGTCCATACAACACAAGAAGACTTGCATAATCTGATTCAGAGTCAGAAAGATCACCTGCTACCCACACCCTGAGGCTGCGGTCGTCAGATGCCGAAGCTATGAGCCCTTTAACTTTTTCATAGAAGATGCTGAATATCACACCTTTATGGTCGCTTATTCTTCTTCGAGGCTCCACTCTGCCTTCACTGTTTGTTTGGCCACACATCCTCCAAACAACGAGTTGGTTAAAAACTGTCCCAGATATCAGAAAAAGCTCTCCCCAGGTTTGGCCCACAAAATGCGCAGAATACAAGATGCATTTCTCAGCGCAGTGTACTTCCTTCAAGACCCTCTTGAACGTATAATCATAAAGAGCCACTGAATTGTGGCCCAAGGCTAAAGCCAGGTAAGTCTGCACTTCTCTACCTACGTTAAGCCACTGGACATCCCATATCCAATCATGAACTTGCTGAAGGCTGCAGATTTGGGACAGGTATACTTGTTGATTGATGATGCGATATTCCAGCACAACCAGTCCTTTGCTTCCAAACACACAAAGCTGGCACACATCCTGGCATGTATCCTGGCATGCCAGTAATGATGTGGTAGAAGGTTTTATGCCGTGTATAGTGTAACTTCCCAGCACATTTTTCTGAATCCGCTGTGTGCAAGTGCCATTCGATTTTAAATTGTAGACTGTAAGATTTGGTCCCTCACCTAGAAAACAGAAATTATATGAAAGCATGAAAAATAGAAGAACAAAAACACAAAATTGTTCCTATTATTCTTATTAGATATACTCTAACCTCAGAATAAACTTATACATTACTTATAAATGCCCAACCAAGGTATGTGGCAGAGAAGATGTAGAATAGGAAAAGAAAATGCCCTAAAAGTCCAAATATGCCCAAAAACCCTTGTAAATGGCCTATTCTTTTTAATGAGGACATTTGGAGTGTTTATGAGCACTTAAAGGTGTTTTCAAATGTTTTTGGAGTATTTTTTTTTTCAACACTGTAAACGCTACAAGATGTGTTTTTTTATTGCCCATCAAAAAATAAAAAAAACTTTCTGGTGTGGACTGGCTCATTGGAATGAATAGGAATTTCAAATATGGAATTTTAAAAGAAGAGTTTAAATGCCAAGGAAACAGTCTGCGTAGACTAATACTTAAAGAGAATGTAAACCCAAAAGTGCCCAACACAAAAAAAATGACACTTCCTCTTCAATCCCGCAGAGCAGTCTATCCGTCGGAGGTGTCTTCCATCGGGTCCCACGTCATCCAGGTATCTGTCTTCGGGCCGATGCACCGGGGCCACCATCTTCTCCTGTTCTTCAGGGTTCTTCTTACTACGTTACCCCACGTGACGAATTCCGGGATGACGCGGGACCTGATGGAAGAGACTTCCAGACCGATCGACTGTGCTGCAGGAGTGAAGGTAACTGGATTTTTTGTTTGTTTTCTGCGTATTTCAGTTTACTTCCTCTTTAAATAAAAGAGTTGTCTCTCCTTTTATGTAAAGTGAACATTCTGAGTTTAGGTACTCTTTAACTTCCATTAGTTCCCTAAATCTTTTAACTGAAAAATACCGGTGTGAGCTTCAAAGTCAGAGTTTACACAGTGCTAAAGTAAAAAGGACCCGGTAGGTACCCAGGACTGCAGCATGGGAGAAAGGAGAGTAGGTCCTGGAGGTAAATAGTACTTTTTTTTTTACATTCTTTTGGGGTATTGGAGCATCAGGGGAGTGAAGTTGAAGCTACAGAAGGTAAAGTAGGTACGCATAGAAAGTTTAGCTCTGGACAATCAGTTTTGGACAGTGTAAGAAAAAGTAATTATCTAACCAAACTTGAAATTTGATTGGTTGGTATGAGCAATTCTTTTATGTCCACTATGGTCTAATTATGACAACCTTCACCCCCACTCCCTACAAAACTGTGATCATAGAAAAAAAAGCCAAATCTTACCAGCAAAAAGACAGTTGCCCACAAACTCCAACGCAGTAATTGGAGCCACCAGCAAGACAGACTCCATCTTCATTAGTGCCCTTTACAAATCAACCTAAAAAAAACAGAAACATGTATATGAATAAAGGCCAGCACCCTAAAAATGATCTTCCAGATGCAGCAAAGCTTGAAAAACATAAATGCACCTCTGATGAAAGCAATAAAAATGCTCCATTCTCTAAATGCGGTCATTGTTTCTTTTTTCCATTTTCGAGGACATAATATAGAAGGAGTTGTCATACAAACAGGAAGTCAGCAATGAAAAAAAGATCTTGCTTATTTGGCTGTTAGATTTCCCAGCACTTCCTGTCTTGAGGGAAATCTGCTCAGTGTGGATGCAGACAGCAATAAAGGCTCCAAACTTTCTCTATACTATTTTAGTTAAACATATCCCAGCTTGCATTGCTATGACACCAAGCCTGTTGAAATTTGTAGTACCCAGGTTTGGGAGAGTCGAGTACTGCTCTACAACCTATTCTGTGCCGAACTCACAGTAAATGTTCCGCATACAGACACCAGGCCTCCGCTTCACTAACAGCCTAAACTGAGGCGTGTTACAATGGGGTAACTATATGTCCTTATTTGCCAGTCTTTCTATACTTACACATGGCCTACAGCGACACTTCCGCCCGGCACAACCACGTGCTTCCTGTCACACTGTCTTCCAATCACAACTTCGTTTCTGTATTGGTTATTCGATTGACGCGCTTGTGACACTTCCCGGTAGACGCTGCTAGGTAACGTGTGCCACCGCCCACTCTGATCACATGAGCTGTCAGTAGCGTCATGCTAATTAAGTTCTTAAAGGGCCCGCAGCTTTTTGGTGCACGAAGAACATATATAACAAAACACTTTTATTTAAAAAGCCAATAGGAAACTATTTAAATCGGATTATTATTTTGGTTTGCATACAATTTAAAGAACATTTGTCATGAGATGAGTAAAATCATCAAGCCAGAAGAATGATCTCCAGAAAATGCTAATTGCCTGGCTGTCATGCTGATCCACTGCTCCAGGGAGGAAATGAAGAAAAGCTAGGATAGTAGTCAGGTCACATGTCATCCCAAATACAGATTATTTCAGCAATTCCACCCAATAGAGTTTTACTGTTACTGGTTCCAATCAGGACCTGAAACCTGGGCCAGTGTGCTGAGTTTAGCATCAAAGCAATGTGAAGCTCCAGCTAGCAACATGAAAACTGGCTACAGAAAGATTGGCTTTAATATCTGCAATGTAAGCTAACAAGCTGGGTAGTTATTCATTTTTACAAGAAATGGGAATGTCATAACATCAGCGTATTGGTTAGAATATACAGTCTCACAGTTTACAGAAATTGTCTTTTACCTGACGCGTTTCGCCATTTGGCTCCCTCAGCAGATTCAGAGGGACCAATCAGATTTTAACCCCCTAGCGGTAGTGACTCGAGGTGGATTTTACCTGCAAGTAGTCTTTTATCTATAGGCTGGAGAGACTAGATTCACAGCTGGCTGAGCTAACATGTTTATCTTGTGATATTTGCCAAAAAAGCCTTTCTCTTGTTCTTTCTTTCTTTAATTCATTCATATAATTTGACAGATAGGCTTGGCATTTATGTCCAGTGAAGACAAAAATTTCCTTTGGTTTTCTAGTTATTTTTATTCTGTTGATCTGGGTCCAGGTTGTCCATGTTTTAATGCCAGTCCCATTAAATTAAATGGAAGAAAGAAAAAATATATACACAGTGGGGCTTTGAAGGTATTAAGTCAATTTTACTCAAAATAGCATGCATCCAAAAATGAAAAATTAGTGTATACAATGATGGCCTTTCAAAGTATTTACAATCCTTTCTAGTGATCATGCATAATACGGTTGTCTCTGAGCCTGACGCGTTTCGCTGATAGGCTTTCTCAGGGGTCTTTAGAGACTCACTGGTAATGATTGCTGCATTCAAAATGGAAAAATGATGAGACGCATCATAGGATGCCTAATCGAGACACCGTAAGATAGTATAGAAGAAGCTGACAGTTTAGCCCAGGAGGTTAAGCAGTAGTTTCTGTTGTTAAATAGTCCAAGTAGGCACATCCTTAGTAGTGTTGGTGTTCAAATTCGGGTTGTCCTTATATTCGGCCCGAATATGTCTGTTCGAATTTGGATAAACCTGACCCGAGAAAAACGGCATTCGACTTTGCAAATTCATTTGTAAAAAATGTATTAAAAAAAAAAAGAGGCTTTAATAATAAAGTAATTTATTGAATGTGTGTGATTTATCTAACTGACTTTTATTTTTTTACAGGTTATCCCTCAATGACAGGATGATTCCCACAGCTGCATAGCCGTGGAAATCCTCCTGTCAGTGTGGGATCCCCGGGCACTAGAGGTTAAATGGGAACAGGTCTCCCCATTCATCACCTCTAGTGCTCTGTGATTGGCTGAGGAAAGGTAAACCCTGATGACGCTTGAGCGGTCATCAGGGTTTTCCTTTCCTCAGCCAATAACAGAGCACTAGAAGTAAATGAATGGGGAGACTTGTCCCATTTATCCTCTAGTGCCCGGGGATCCCGTGGGACTCCTGTGTTCTTTGATAGAGAATCTCTATGCAAGAACACATACTATAGTTACGATAGGGCTGCAAGAGCAATCAGGGGGGCGGTGCTGTCATTGCTCTTGCAGTTCTACACAGTCAGGAAAAATAACCTGAATTTTCCCCCTATTGACATTAATGGTGTTTGAATTCAACGTTCTAGCACCCAAACAATATCGCCCTATTCGATCGAATAGCTGTCCAATCGAATAGTGAGATATTCGAACAACACTAATCCTTAGGACTGCACTTTTTTTTACAACGAATAGGTTATAACACTTTCTTGGAAGAGGAGAATGAGCACCGCTTCAAGCAGGTGGTGGTTTAAATAGAGAAAGAAATCAAGTTACACAATGATTTCATACTTTATGTACCGTGTATATTGTTTTTTGGATGCTTGCTAATTTGGCTAAAATTGACTTAACTTCATGCTTTAGAAGCCCCACTGTGTATATATTTTTTCTTTTAGAGCAGAGTTGTTACTCCAACAGTATGTAGACCGTGCCTGTTTGCATTACATTGGGATAAAAAAAATGCTCAGGAGTGTGTGGTTATTATCATTGCCACTCCCTATATCCTGTCAATCAGCACATGGTCACACCCAGTCCCACTCACTTTTTTTCTTGATGCACCCTCCCACTGTGATCTGAAGTGACTCGGAGTGTGAGTGTGCAAGACACAAATGAAACACCTTTTACTACGCCATTTGTTGCTCACTACATTTCTTTGTGTTTGGAATAAAAAACGTTAGCTTTCACCCTCCTTAGTAATGGCCAAAAAGTAAGATAAAAAGTACCAAACATTACATGCTGTTGATATGTAAACAATGTTTATTCAACATTAATCTGACAGTGAAACAACAGTATGTACGAAACAGAGGACTACATAAAGTGAAAGAAGTGCAAATAAATAACAATTCATCTTTTTAACAGAACTTTGTAGCACAAACAACCTGATATGTGTAAACAGTAAAACAAGAAATGGCGGTGAGCAGGTGCAATTCATACGCAGAGAGGACTCCAAACATCGGAGTTGCATAATATTGCAATAAATAGATTCAAATAGATTGCATTGTGTGAACAAGGGGCTCTGGTATGGATTTGCTGGAGAATCATTGTTAAATCATACGACGGCAGCAAGGCTAAGATTGAACTTTGGTCCTGTCTCAGCTGCACTGGGACAAATGCTATAAAGTATCTTTATGTGGAACTAAAGTTCTGCTTTTAGGTTTTCATGATCAGGCCGGTGATTATTGCAGAAAGGGACAGGTGATGTTCCTTCTGCAATAACGTGTCTTACCTGCCTGATCACTCCAGGTTTCTGGTGTCAAAGCTAAGCTGCGCATACGCAATCCCGGCTGGAGACGAATAAACACCCCTTGTCATCGCCAACGAAGATCAGCTGTACCAGGAGGTAGAGAAGGAGGATGGCGGCTACCTGCTATGGAATGCGGATAGCCGAGTCACGCAGGTTTAGTTCTACTTAAAAGGTCATCTTCCACTAAGATAAAAAGATCTATTCCCTAGACCCACTCCCCAAATCATCTATGCTTCATAGGTAAAAAAGAAATCCAAAATAGCGTTATTCCTCCCTTACATCACTGTCCTTCTGAGAAATGCAGAGCAGCCAATATCCCATATGTTGCTCTTGCAATAGACTGGAATGTCCATTCCTGCTCTGTGCTTGGCAGGAATGTACCAGAAGTGGGTTACGTCACCCCAAGGGATGTGGAAGATGGAGACAAGGGTATTATAATACTCATTTCTAGATTTGTAAATTCATGCTTCAGCCCCCAAGAGTAGATGATTAATGGAGGGGGTCCAGAGAGCCCAAATATCCATTTTAATGGATCGTCCACAAACCTGCCATGTTGTAAATTGTTCGAGCTGCCACAAGATTTTAAAGCTGAACTACAGGAAGATATATAAAGAGGACACAAAAATGTAGTTTTATACTATTACCAACCCTTAAAGCTTGACAGGGAAATTAATTTTTACATGACATCGTCATTGGTGTCTTGTGCCTGTCCCCTCTTCACTCCGCCATTATGAATGGCCACAGGCAGCGATTTGTAAATGGCCGAGTGGAGAGGTAGCAAATTACCACTATAAATCTACACACACACAATTTAAAGCCAAACAGATTTGGTAAATGTAACATGTGGCTGAACCACTTATTAATCCTGGAGAAAATGCTGCTTCAGGTGACAGGCATTTGATCTATTGATCCAACGTATTAACAAAGGTGCAGAATTAATTTTTCCTAAACCTTACCTACAACAAGGATTATGTGACCAAAAGCTTGGGCTTTTGGTGATGCAATTGAACCTGGAGCAAGCTTGGAGCACCATTTTCTATTTGTGCTTTTTTTATCCTAGTACAACTGTTAACAGATCTATGAATACATATTTGTGTACAGGTCTACTTTGACAAATGGCAGGCAGAGGTGGAGACATTAGATTGTAAGCTCTTGTGGGAAAGGGACTGACATGAACTGTCCTAGGATTTTTACAATAGGCTAGTGCAAATAAATAGAACAATGTAATGAATTATTAATCCTCTGGCTGGTGAATAATCATTGTTCCTAGTACTTGGGATTTTATGAGAGTATTGTTCACCTCTGGATTAGCTTTTTCTGTGTTAGGAAGTATGAACAATGTCATACTTATTTACCCCCTAATTCTGAACTCATTCACAAAAGAGTACTTGCCGTGAAATACAAGATCAGTTAAGAATGAATTACAGTGACTTGGTTTCTCTTTGAACATAATAATACAAATATTATTGGTTGTAATTTTTTTAAATGAAAGCAATATAAGTAACTGACTTTGACCTGTTATCAGCCTCTTTCATCCCCTGTACAGCAAAGCTGACAACATGACACGGATACTTTTCTATCGATGCCAGCTACTATATGGTGTGGGCAGGACTAATACTGTATATGAGGTCAGTGTCTAATATTTTTATATCACACCAAACCTTGCACTCAGATTAGTCCAGCTATGAAAAAAAAATAATCTGCATGATTTGAATAACCACAAGTATAATTAGGTAAGTTGGACTGGGAATATAAAGCAGCCCTCATATCACTCTAACCCCCATAATGATAAGACTCAACACTGCTAAGCCTGAGGTGCAATCAATGGTAGCAACCAACCTATTAGATATGGAAGCATGTTTTTTCTGAATAATTAAAACAGGTCAATATGGGAAATTATAAGTGCCACCCTCCTTAGTACTTTCTGAATAGATAACATCCACCTACCCCCTTGCTAAAAGGAAGGGAAGGGGGCTTAGACACAAAATACCAAAATCCTGCTCAAAGTCAGCCAGGGCACACAAGGTAGGCCTTGTAGTATTATGGTTTTAGTGTTTTAATGAGAAGGGTGGCAGAAAAGATTAAGTGCACTTATCCTTGAAAGGGCGGGTGGCTGCCATTGTTGACTTCTACTTCTGGAAATGATAGTTCCCTAGATGCTAGTTTCTTGGCTGCCATAGTAATGCTTTGGTTTCCAAACATCTGAGTCAGTGGCCTGGAAAAAAGTATAGATTGCAAGCTTTTCTCTGATTTCCATGTCCCTTTCCAGGTCTGTAATTTAGAAGTGGTAAAACCAGATAAGGGCAGGGTGTAACATTTTTAAAAGGTGGCTGGTTATGTCTTTCGACATATGTTTCTCCTCTGACAGGTGTTCTTTAAGATGATTTTAAGAGTCCACAGTGGCTCAAAGGTAATCTTAGACACCTAGGGAAAAAAAACAGCAGATTCTCAGTTTAGCTCTAACAATTAATACTGGTAAAAGTAGACTCCTGAACATGAAGCTTTGATATGGGACAAATGCTACCTTGCATAACTCCCTATTTTTTCCTTAGACCACCTCTGCTTCTGACGATAACAAACAATAACCAACCAGGGTTATGAGTGTTGGGGAAGAACAGTTGTGGCCTTTGCAGGTCCAGTGTGACCTTGCTAATTTAATGAAACATTGAACATTAATTCTATGTCCTTGGACTAGTCATCTGCCCACCTCTGTTTGAGAATGACATTTTGAGAAATATTGCACTTGCACAAGAATAATAAATAAACCTTAGTGATATGTGTAGCACATATGACTTTTACAATAAATAAAGCTATTGGATTTTTGATACTTTAGCTTATATAGTCCTGAACATGCCTTTTCTGATATGAAACACCCTGGCATTATAAAAGTGCACCAATAGCTCATCATGAATACAGGCAGTCATTTTGTGGGCTACTTTATTACTGAACCTAGTGACACCATCATAGTATTTTGCAGTGAATGCCATACCATTGCTACTAATTGCTTGCTTGACAAACATTAAAATCTGGTATAGCCCACAAAATGCCTGCCCGCATTGTAACTGATCCTCTTTAAGGGGTTAGTTCAGCCCAAACTGGCATTTATTTATTTTTGAAGTCAGCAGTGCAGTGCTTCGTATTTTAAAACCCCAGTGAACAAAAAAAAAAAGTGTTAGTGCAAAAACACCATTACAAAAATGGTTCTCCTTCAAAGGGAAAGAGCCTCACATCCCTGAACCCCCAAAGGTGTGATGCGCCAGACTAGGCACTGGTTTGTATTGATCAATTTAGCCAAGGTCACGCAGATCCCGTTCTTTTTTGGGCTAGCCATATTCAGCCAACCAAGTACTTGATTGGGTGTTTTCCCAAAGTTAGACCTTTGGAAGCCCAGGGAGTTCTCCAATGAGCATTTAGTTTTTGGTGAATGATGACAAACCAAATAACTCAGTTGTAGATATGTTTTTAGAGAAAAAATCTCTCCAATGAAAATTTGCCAGTACCACCAGTACCATATTGTGGTGTCTTTACATAAAAAAAAAAAAACGGCAGAAAGGATGTGATCCTCCTACAGCTTCTGCAGTGGGTGGGCAAAGCTGGGAACTCAAGAACAGACAAAACCCCCAACATCTTTTGATATCAAAATGCCAAAAAATCAGTTTAGGATGGACTGACCCTTTAAATCTGCACAGCTACATTACTTTGAATGCAAATGAATGCCCTGATGTAATCTTTGATAAATAGACTTTGTTCTCTTTGTACCATGATGTAGATTAAAATAAATAAATAAATATGTGTCTCTGTCTCATGCTAAAAAATGCTGAGCGCTGATTGGCCAGCTTGGGTATCTCCAATGTAACTTTCTTCCTAATTTTCCAAAATTCTATTAAAGGGGACACAAGAAAGTGTCTGCTGTCTTACATATTCTTCAGTGCTCAGTCACCTTCTCTTATACCACAAACTTCTCTCATGGTACATTCCATGCACCCCTGCAGCGCGGGATGGCACCTCCCGATTTGGTGCATACATGCGGTTCGCATTATCCAATCCTCACAAACCTGAAAGAGGAACAAGAAGCGGAGGACATTGAAATGACCGGGCAAGTGATGGTGGCACTTTACACCCTCATCTAACCCTAGCCGGGCTGATCTCCAGGTCATAGATCAACATGCATGTCCCTGTAAGACTTGTCCACAGTCCACTCCTTCTGTTTCTCAGTGTCATCTTTGGCGTAGCGTGCCATTTCCTGCTGAAACCTGAGCTGGCGGGTCTTGTTGGGATCTACATTGATCCAGTTGTTGGCAATCCACTTGGTTCCTTCTGTCACCAGGCAACCTCCATGTAGAGCAAAATCATCCACATCTCCCACCCAGCCTGGCAGAAAAGACAAACTGTGATTAGTGTTAAAGAATTGGAATCTTACGAAAAGGCATAAAATTGTTTCAAATTCTCAGTCTGCTAAAATTACCAATTAATACCAATGAACAGCTTTGCCTCCTTTCCATGTAATCAGTTAACAGGAAGTAACGACCAAATCTTCTGGAATCTTTTGTGTTTCTGCCCTTTCTCCTCCACAACATTTTGACTGGCCGAACAGTTTACATACAGAAATTCAAGGTGCAAAATGATAGCTGGAATCACTAGGGTCAGATCAGCTAAGCTATCATGTACAAAGGAGGACAGATTACCATAAGAACTTATTTTGCAATTCATCTGGGTATGGGGGAGCATGTGATCTACCTAGCACTATTCTGAGCCAATCACCACACTAAAACAAGGTTTAATTTCTAGCTTTGGCAGGGAGCACATAAAAAGTGATTGTTTGCTCGTATAAACAGACCATAATGAAAATCCAGCCACTGCATACATACAGAAACATATAATCTATGTATGATCTGCCTGGACCAAGTAAAGCTGAACTCCAGGGTAGAGCAGCCTTCCATTACCTCCCCACATCTATAATGAAGTCCTATACTAGACCAAAACACGTCAAAGAAGGAGCATGTGTCCAGTAAAATGTTGAAGCTCTACGACCAATAAACTTTTAATAAAAAAAAAAAGTTGTGGTAGTGTGGCCTGCCTCTTTTTTTCTGCTAACTGTCTGGAATTCAGCAAGCAGCCAATCACGTGGTACCTTCGCCATCCGACAGATAATTGTACCAGAAGACAGCTGTTCCTTGCCGGGGTTTAATTCTCAGGTTCCCCTTGTCGCAATGTTTTCTTGTATCCCTCAGATCAATGTCATTTTGGATTAAAGACTGTAACAAGACACAAATAAAACATAATTATGCAAATAAAATACAGAAAAAAAAATTCAAGAGACAGATTGCTCATAAAGTTAAGACCCCCTGCCCCCTTCCATATAGGCACACAATATATCCAATGTTTCCCTAAAAAAAGCTTTAATCAAAGCCACTTATAAACTCATGATTATATTATGTATAATCTGGATTCAGGATCTCCAAGATCAATCCACAGGTCTCCTCTGCTTGTAATTTTTAGGGATGAGTCATTTGTTAATGATATCTTACGTTTGGTGGTGTTGTGCTAAGGTAAGAAGGTTCTGGGGCAGAATATATACCTTTTCTGTTACCAACATTCATTTACCTCCAACTCCCATAAAGTCCCCTATTTCTGATCATTGACCTGCCCCTACCAAACACCTCAAGCCTAAACGTGGCAGCAGAAACCATGCTCCAAAAAGCCCCAGGCACTGTTCATGTGATCACATACCTTGGCATTTAGTCACATTATCTTTGCTGAAGGGGTGAACAAGCCCCTTCATTTTTTTTTTGCCTTTCCTCAGGAGAGATCACACACAGTGAGACCACTGAATAAAAAAGGTCAGACTAGTGTAAGGCAGAGCAAGAAGTTATATTCCTTTAAGACTTGTACACTTTGATAGCAAAATGTTCCTAAGAATATGCTCTTGACATAACAAGGGATGTGTAACTTACCATCTCCTCATAGGTCCGGTTATCAGCGACTGGAAATGTGGTCTCTCCTCCCCTAGTAACGTTGTTCAGGTAAAAAAGAATGGTGACATATCTGAAAATAAAATCATTCATGTTATCTAAACAGCTGCTAGGACATTAGGTGGGGATAAGGACACAAAGTTGGCAGGATATAGTGCATAAGCATAGAATTATGTATTCACTTTGACTCCTTCAAATATTTCAAAACTGTAAGGAAAACCTGTCATCACATATCAGAACAAGAGATGAGACATAGAATATGGATAAAAGTTTCCAAAACTAACTACTAATACATTTACTCTGTAATGAAGTATATGCAGTGGAAACACTAAAAAAATACACAAAAAACAGAAAAAAACAGTGAAAACGATTAAATAAGATTTTTATATATATCACTCAAAGTGAATGAAACTCACAAAATGCTTTTGATTATCACAACATAAAGTACTTGAGAACATTTCCAAATAGACACAGCTGAATCAGAATATTGCAAACATCATTCCAATCTCTGGGTCACGTGATGAAAAATGTGACAACATAAAGGATAACTCAAAATAGGAGTTGGGTGACCAAGGAGGGTGGTGAAAGACTCATGGGCATGGACATTGGGTTGATATCCATATTTCAGAGTAGCTGGATAAAAGGACAAAGAACTAAGCAGGATTTCAGGTGTTTTTACTTTGCATGCTTCATAATTCTCCCAGCTCTTAACCACCTGGGCGTTACACTGACGTCTTGATTTCTGTACCTAAAGCGGTACACTGTTTTTCATGAATTTTTTTTTTTAAATTGTAGACCTGTAAGTTACAGAAATCTGTCCGAACAAGGGTTCTAGTAGATATCATAAATATAAAAAAAAGTTTGAAACACACAATCATGTAAAAAAAAAAATGTACTTTTAATAAAATCCTATCCTACTTTTTTTGCATAGAAATTTTTGTTTATATTGTGGGCTTGTAATTCTTAGGATTAACTCCCGGGTATGATAATTATATTTATTTATTATATTATAATCATAAATTATAATATAATACATAATAATAAATAATAATTTAAAAAAATAATGAAATAATAGACAACAATGTAATCTAAAAATAAACTATAAAATTAAAAATGTACTTTTATTTTTATTTCATGTTGTGTGGTGTTTTTGTACTGTAAAAACCATTTAAAAGCAGATTACATTGTAATCGGATTGTCATACAATGTATGACAATCGGATTGCAATATAACGTTTGTTTACATTTTTAACCACCTGGTGAGAAAAGTTCGGGTTTAACACTTTTTGCAAGTGTTTTTACCCCGAACTATGTCGGGTTTAACAGCCAGGTGGTTAATAAGGCTCTGGTGTTTGATGGTGCCCCAACCCAGGTCAACAGCATTAAGGTCTTGGCCTATTTCTGAACCCCCAAGGGCAAAAGACTTCAGCATATCTAAACCCCAAACCTATAATGTAATTTATTGTAGTAGATTTTTCTTTATCCTAATCTGGTTATCATGCAGGCATTAAACTTTGTGTCCTAGGCTGACAAATATCTGTGCTGTATTTATGGATGAGATGCACCCTGGTCACCCTGGTCTGCATTCCTAATGTGTACTACAAACACCTCCCCTTCTCCATCACATAGAGGAATGTTACTTTTTATTTCACAGAAGTTATCAGAGAAAGTATATAATATTGTGAAAGTTTCAGTTAATTCAAAGACAAACGCTTCTGGAAAATATTTTTTCTGTATTCCAAAAAAATATTCTTAGCTTGAAAGAAATAAATGCAGTCACCAGATCTAAGACTGCTAAACTGCAATATATTACAATTTGTGGTCTTGGGTTTTAAAATACTTCAAGTTTTAATTTTTTGAGTAGCAGAAACCTTTTTATATGCAGAAATCTTTACTCAGATGACTTTTGTATTTACAAGGAGGTATTGATGTCCCCACACAGTAACAGGGATTATTCATTCCTAACAAAAAAAACTTAAGCTGACAAAACCCAAATGACGAGGAAGACACAGCTTACCGACAGGAGGTTTCAAAATCAGCCGTTTCATTGGTCATTAGTTTAGTGTGGGTGCATGCCGTTTCAGGAAACACTGGTCCGCTGTCCATGTGGGCATGGTAATGCCCTCCTTTGTTATATCTCACCACTTGTAGAGGCTCGCTGTTCTCCACCACATCTTGGGGCAAACGGGTCAACTTGATGACTCTGTGGAGCAAAAAGCAAGAAGAAAAAGATCACAAAAATGTAAAGCTGAAGGCGCTGACACCCACTCTAGCAGTTTTTGATTTTCCCAATGACAACATCATCTTGCAATTATTCCTGCCAGAAGTTAAATTATTTTAATAGATAGTTTAATAATAGTAAACCCTTAACCTTCTCAGTGGATGAACATCTATTGACAAATCATAATGTTCAGTAGATACACACCACAAACAAACAGCTGCAATCCAACCAATCAGAGAAACCATGGCACCAAGCAGAAGACAATATACAACACATCTAGAAAAGACAGCAGATTTAACACTCCACGTACTACAAGGGTAACTGTTATTTCTCTTCTGACATGTCTTCCTATAAATGTAATGAGCTAACTCCAGGTTTTAAAAAACATTCGTTTGTGAAACTATTATTGAACTGCAAGGGGTAACTGCTCATTTAGGTCCAGGGAAGATTTAAAAGCACTTCTACTTATATTATTCCCTTTCTCCTGCAATTTTCTTCTCCTGATCCCCCACATCTTCTTTCGAAAGAAAACTCTTAGCAGTGGTCGAAGGCACTGATGTCCTCTGTTGTAAGTTAGGATGCAGAGGGCCCGCTTACAAATTGGAGGTTGGATGGAAGAGAAGATGAACCAGTGGAACGATGGATACGGTAGGTAAATTTGCTGCTTACATTCCCTCTAGACTTGAATGAGAATATAATCCTTGCATCCTGGGGTAGCCCCAATACAAGGGTAGTTATTTTTTTTTAAAAAATCTGTAGTTCAGCTTTCCAGCTGGTTTTACAGGATTTTAATTGATTAGATGTTAGATTTGTTGCAAACCTCACATGTCACAAAATTATAATAAAACTAGGAGACTCCCAATCGACATTTGAGTAAAATATTAATTGGGAATGCTTGTTCTTTTATCAATTAAATGCAGAGGGATTGAATGGAAACATGCAGGAGATTGATGGCTACATAGCTTTGTACTGCTATGTACAAAGCTAAAGGTTGAGAAGTTTCATTTAATATGTATTCAGATTTCAAAACCTGATCAATATCAAATGGTGCAGAAAGGTAATACAGGTAAACAATTGTGATCAGGAAGATACTGATCACTTAACTTATCGTGCAAACATCTATATATGTGTATGACCAGCTTAATGCTAACTGAGCTTGTCTCAACAGTCCTAATAAATAACCTGTGTTCAAATATAAAATCTGCTAATTTTGACTTTTAAAAGTGTACAATTGCTGTTTTTCCAAACTGTTCAGCTGTAAATGTGAAGTAAAATGTTTAGTATGGAGTAGATAGCGATGCAAAGGTAAAAATGTTCCTTCTTTTCTTGTACTTGCATACCTATGCAAGTTAAACAGTGTTCATTAAATCATGTGAATAGTATAAGCTAAATTGAGCGACTTAATTAGTTCACACTAAGTAAAAATAAACAGATTGGAGGACACTGAATCCAGGGCTGTTTACTAATAATTACACATTAATTAGGGCCTCATTTCCTCTGTGCCACACAATTGATGCTTCATTAGTTTCTGTAAATAAAGTCAGTTTGAGTGGCTTATAGAGATAAGGGTTTGTAGGGGACTTTCTGACAAATATCCTGTTATATATCTTGAGATAACAGGCTAGTGTAATTGCCAAAATCACTACATAAACTGAAACTGACACAAAAATGCTATAACAATTAACTAAGTGTGATTGGCACAGAGATTTTGTTTTTTTGATCATCTTTAATTTGGTACATCATGTCAAGAAGACAAAATGTGATAGCTGTACTGCTGTGATAATATACAACCCCTGAAAGGTCAGAACAACATCACCGGTTTCTTCCGGCACAGGAAAGTTTGTTCATATAACAAAGGAAGGAGAAAGACAAGAATGAAATAAGGGGGGTAAGTGGTAGAAATATAAAGGTTAGTATGAAGGCTACAACGAAAGTTAGGATAAGGGGTGGGAGGTTACATGAAGGGGGAGTGTTACAAATATAGGGATGGTTGGCCTTAATGTTAGGGTAACAGGGAAAGTAAGAGTTAGTTTACACCGTTTTAGTGTGGAGCATTGCTGGAATGTGCGTGTTACAGCAATGCAGGTTAAAGTGTGTCACATGCATTAGCTAGTTGTGGTGCCATTCACTGGCAATGGCACCCCATGTATGTATTGTCTACTGTTCACCACCAGATGTTGGTGCTATATACCAGTAATATTATTAAGCAGTAATAAATTACACAAAGTATTAAGGTCAGAAACTCAACATGACACCTAGACAACACATATTTACAGAATAAGAGGTAATCCTTGGCAGAATACATCTTAATATTACAGACTGGTATGTTCTCTGGAACCACCTTTGGATGCTATATAGAATCATTTATATAATGGAATTACAACAGTCCCATACACCACTGATTTAGGACTGGTAAAAAAAAAAAAAAACTGCCAACATACTGGAAAACCTCATGCAACAACTGACAGGTTGTTCTGTGACTTTTAGTTCTCAGGCAACTAGATTTAGAAATTACAAAGGCAACAAGCTGGAAAGCCTGACTTAATTTTCCATGCCTGCGCAGCCAAAAGTTTTTAGGTAACCTCACTGTATAAAGTCTTGATGTGGAGATACTAACAATAACAAGCGAGGGTGGTCTAAACAAGAGAGACGTGCAAAAGTGACAAGGAAAATTAAACAGAGTCCTACATAGACTGAGAAACAACATCCAGAGCCATCAAGATTTTACGGTTTAATTAGCTGCACACGCATCCTAATAAATCACTGGCTATATTTGTGAGCAGTTTAACCCCTTACTTACTGCAATATGTAATTTAAAGGGAGGATGGGACTTGTATTTCCCTGGCCCATCTTTAATCTCTGTATTTGCACCCTCCTAGCTGTGTGTGTGATCCTGTGCTAACGACCCTATAGAGTATATGTCATTGGTCACTGGACTAGAGGTCAGGAAGTAAAAATACTTGTTCCTGACAATGTGATCTTTTGGATACATTCACACAGATTCTTCAATTTCCTTGCGATAGAAAGAAACAAAGAAAATTAACAAACTGGAGGTATTTTCAATAGGATTACTGGACAGGAAGTTATCTGTGTCCAGTAAATGCCCCCTTACTCATACAAACACACACACAATAAGGTCACCCTTATATCAGACACTCAGTTCTGAAATGTTCATGAAAACATTACAAATAACATATAAATATTAGTACAACTCAATGTATATAATACATATACAACTTGAAATTTTTTGCTGGATTTGACCTTTTCATCACTTACCTCTGGCGGATAGAGCGTAGTACCCTGTGAGCACCCTCTCCTTGGTAGAGCCATGTGTGCTGGCTGTTTCTCACCAAATCATTCATGGTTATCTCTCGGTTCCCCAGGTATTTGTGGAAGTCCCTTAGGTTCAGTTTCTTGAATTCATCCAAGCTTAGAACCCCTATTGAAACACCAAATTGAGAATTCATGTGAAAAAGAAAAAAACATTAGGGCATTTAAATCTGAACTCTGCCCTTAATATCCAAAAATATATAAAATGCATTTACAACCCTGGATATTATATTGTAAAAGAAGCAGTGACATCACCCCTGTGCTGTACATAACCTGCACAGAAAACAGCCCTGTGAGAGGAGCTCAGCAGGCCCTCCAATTTAGGCTGCCTTCAGAAAACTTTAGGAGGGAATGGATACTATCAATACAGTTAGTAATTTTATAATGGAAAGATGGCAGTTTTTTAGTAATTGGTCCCTCTATCTCAAGTCAGTCTACATGATTATCCTATGAAAAAATTACAGTTTATGAAATATATAGTGCAAATATTCACTCCCTACTCTAAAAAAAATGTTCTCTAATTTTTCACACCCAGTCATTCAGGCATAGAGATGGCTTTGGGAGAAGGCAGGTTAACCTGCTGGTATAGATTTGGATAGTATATGGAGGCATATCTAAACTCACATATATATAGTTTTACCCGGCGTGACCTCAATTCAGCACCCTAGCAATGTAAAACAAAAATTATAACCACTTAGCTACTTTGCTGCCTTACAATATGTACCGTTTCCATCTGGATCAGCTTTGACTGCCGCATACATCTCCCGAATATTCTCTGGAGTCATCCATCTTCCATTACCAAGACGGGAATGTGTGAGGACCTAGAATTAAAGAGAAAACATGAGAAAATTCCAAAGCAGTGTGAATATATAATATTCTAAAGAGCAGTTATTGAATGGCAGATTTTTATTCACAATATACAATGACATAATATGTTGGATGAGACCTTAAAATATGTATCTGCTACTCTAGCCCTTCTCACCAGAGGTTTCCAGGGGTTCCACTAGCTGAGGCAGATAGTCCACTCATTTGATGGAGTCTGCATAACTCCATGGTGAACACCACTTGGCAGACCAAGCTCCAGAACACCATCTTTAACTGTCAGTGGCATTCTGACTACTGCTGAAAGGGGGACATTCTATGTGTTTTTTCATGTATATGCTTGACATTCAATGTACCACTACATAAAGAATTACATAAAAAGTAAAAGACTCCTGCCTTCATACACTAATAAATACAAACAATCACCTAGATTATACCTGCATGTGTTAACATTGACTCAAAACATAGGTATTAGGTATCTTCCTGCAACCCACAGCTAAAGAAATGAATCTAGGGGATGTCATTTATTAATTAGTGAACTCTACATTTAGGAGCTGTAAAGGTTTTTGTTTTTCGGTTTAGCAGATGCATGCAATTTTTAAGCATCTTTTATAAATTTAGGTCTTTGCTAATATCATTTGACTTAAAAAATGTCTCTTTTTTTTGAAAATATATTGTTTTCAGAGCATAGTAATCATACAAATACCAGTGCTAGCAGCCAAGACAAATCTCTGCTAGAATAGGTACCATCCAATTAGTTTCACCCTTTTCCTCTTTTTATAGTCATGTGTCACCAAAAGTTATGATTTTTAATTATTTACTTAGAATGATGACTAGGTTATTAGGAACTATCTTGAAATACCTTTTATCTTATTGGCTTATTTCTCTGTTTGTGCCCTGTATATCTGATCGCATATCTATTTCTAAAACCTTCATTTGGCTACAACTCTAGTAATCTGCTAACAGTATTTACCATATTTGCCTACTCATGTTTTAATCAGCACAGATAAAAAGAAGTTGTCCAGAAACTTTGATTTGTCTTTATTGTTTTCCCTTATGCCCTTTTTACAATAGGTCAGAAGGTGCAACTCATGGATTTGGTGTAGGGTTATCTCTAATGACCTCTTTTAATTCCAATTGTCCATCTTGATTATGGTCCAGCAAGTTAAAGATGTCAGTCTTGCTTATTTCCAGGCTCTCTATGGCTTCCTTGTAGCCATCGACAGGCAGAATCTGGCTGGCCTGTAGACCTTTCAGTTGGGCCAGGTGGATCAGAAGCTTGCATTCTTCCTCTGTCAGGAAGTTAGGGATTTCTAAAACCAAAAAAAAAAAATACAAAATAAGGTAATTAGATCTAAGTCTGTAGAGTGGAAAAACATTTAAAATATAAGTAATGAAGACAGTGGTTAGCATGTATGGCTTTCAGCATAGCAATCCTGAACTGAAAGCACACCATTTTTTTTATTTTCCTTGAATAAGGCTTCTGTCCAGCTTTTATTGTCGTTTGGGTCTCTGTTGAGGAAATTTGGCCTCACTTCCTATGAGAAGATTTTATATCTGGGCTGGCTATTGACAGGAGCGCACAAAGCCAGTGGGTTAGCAATGCCAGCCTGCAACAGAAAGTGCTATTCCTGGAGGGATCCCCAGTTAGGAAGCATATCACCAGATTCCCAAAATACTTTAAAAAATATATTCATTGATGCATGATGCCATGCATACTGATAACATAATATGAGGTTTAGATAAAATTTAGGCTTTGAGTAATACATGAGCACAGTCAAGTAAAGGTAAAATTCTGCATAAATACACATTAGAATATAAATATATCAATATTGGCAGTACCTCTTCACCATGACACGAACCTGATACTGTTTAGCCCAAACAGGTATTTAATATAAGGCAATGCAATCATAAATGATACCAATTCACAAGTCATACTTTTACATATCTGAATATTTTAGCAGTGTGTCCAGATAACACTTTAAATTACCTTTTTGAAGGTACACTAGTCCTTCGACTTGTTTTTCTCTGTTTAAAGTCAAGTCATTTGCAAGTGACACCCTGATTAATCATTAAGGAAATAGGAGCCTAACAACTGCAAATGGATGCGATCTAGAACAGATTGTTTTAAATTAAAACATTTAAGGAAAACACTGTCAAGTCAATGTTTAGTTTGAGAATACCCAGGGCTGGATAAACAGTCCTTACCTAATCGCCCCTGTCAATAAACGATTGTTTTGCAGCCTGAGACAAAACAACAAGAGGGAGATATGTAGAAATTGAAGTGATGGTTAATGATCGCAAGTAAGGGAAAGGGGGCAGGGCCGGACAAATGGTTTCCAACAGAGATCCAATCAGAAGTACAATAATGGGCCAAGATAAAGCTCCATGCGAGAAAGTTCAAACTTCCAACCCCCTTGTCTGCCCTCATTACAACACCTGCTGGTTTAAGCAGGCCCCCTGCAAGACTAAACAATCAGGGCCATTGGCAAACACAAACTGTGGTATTGTCTTGTCCACTTGAGCACCCAGAGTGATGGATCCTAATGAGAAAGGATTAGGAGGAAATTGGCTTCAGCACTATAAAAATCCACTAGCCAAATCGAAGAGAACATCACTTACTTGGTGGCTTGTGTAGGAGAAGCATCACACGTTTTATACAGGTTAGGCTAAGGGTTAGAGAATGATAAGAGCACAGCAATGCCAACATCTTAGGCCCTGTGGGTGGTCAGTGGTCTTTTTGGTGTGCTTCTTGACATGTGGATCTAGGGCCATGTATGTGGACTTTGTGAGCAGTTCCTCCAGATGTATGACCATACCAAAGCATATGCCTCTGTGCTATGGAATTGGATACACAGAAATGAGGATTCCAAACTTGCTGGAGCATGAGACCATGGCTGAGGTGATCCAACAGTCTTCTAGCTGGTTGCCCCTACTTGCGCGTGAATGTCACCCAGATGCGAGGATATTCCTATGTTCGCTTTTTGCACCTATTTGTTTAGAAGGGTAAGACATCTTTTTTTCCTTTAAATAGATATTATTGCATGAATATTTTTACAAGAATTCAAATTAGCTTGGAAATTTGTTAAATCCTAAATTGTTTTAGGAATAAGGTTAAAGTACATTATTACCCAATCAATACAATCTCCTAAAGACCTAAATATGTTATGATGACACTGGGGCTTAGATAAATAAATGTCATTCAGTTAAGGTTTACATTTATTTTAGTACAAGCAGGCACATACACTAGGTGTAACTGACTAAAAAAAAAAAACCGTGGGAGAACATACAGACTCCATTCAGATGGTGTCCTGGCTAAGATTCGTACTAGCCACTGAGTCAAACATGCCGGACTATCACATTTCAGAGTAGAAGCCACTTTATTAATTATATTGGATAACTTGCTAATTACAATGGGGGCAAACAACATGACGCTCTGCTTGCAATTGCCAAGTGTTGGCAGTCTATCAAAGGTTCACTCTGCCAAAAAGTGATATTTTCCTTATACCAGGAGCCTGGCTGGCTGAGTTAGACCCTGGCTTCTTTTATGCCTTGAAAAGTGATACAGTACTGTGTCTATATGGCACTGCATATCTGTAAGATGCTTGTATCGTATGCAGGTTTCCTCCTCTTGGCTCTTGCTTAAATTGGCCTCACAGCTAGTATATTTGAGCTGATCTGCTATCAATTAATTGATTGGTCAGAAATCCTTATGTATGATGTTCTTCCCTTTTAATTTATACACATACCATAACCAGGTACCTATGATCGATATATCCCAACACATTTGTTTTATGTTCATCTGATCTAAATTCCAAAAAATGAGTCGACTATTGATTTTTCTTTAAAATCAGATATGAACTGACTGTGTTATTGGATTGGAAATTGGATCAGAAATGAATAAAACACGTGTCATTCATAGTTTCTAGAATATGTTAGGGACATTACACTAAGAAATGGTAGGGACATTAGATTGTGAGCTCCTCTGAGGGTCAGTTGGTGAGATGGGTATGGAATCTGTAAAGCTATATGTAACATGTTGTCACTATATATATTTATATATATATATATATACACATATACATTATAATCATACTTCAAAAGTGATTTATATTTTTGACAATAACCATACCTAAAAATTTTTGGTGTTGCTATCCACAATTTGTGTTCCAGTTTCTCTAAATTATAAGATAAATAATCTAACAGGGAAATTTGGAGCCAATATAATGCTATATAATGGGCACAGTGGGTGTGCAGACCCAGAACTCTTACAAATAGATTTTCTAAGAATGAGAAGAAATTATCCAATATTTTGTACAGGTATTTTGTTTTACAGAAAACATATTTAAGCTGTGAAAAGAAGCAAATGCAGGAACTGCACCTAAGGCTTGATGATCGACAAAATATTGCAAACCATTTCACTGCAGTCTTTATTTAAAAATGGAATCAATGTGGATTGGCCTGGGTTAAGAGCATTTTAGGCATTAGGCTTGAGTTCAACACAAAAGCTTCACGTCAAATTTATGTAGCTGGAAACAATCTTTCCAGCAATGAAAGAACAACCAAGTACTGTGACACACTGCTGTTCAGTTCTATGAGTAGAGAGGATGAACAGGAGGTACCCTGTTGTATAATCCCCCATATGAAATTACAGTGGTCATACCTGCGTTGGAGGACCACTGTACACATGCACGATTTTCACCCAAGACAATCATAGTCATTTATCCTGAGTGACAATTATAGAGCATGTGTACAAAGCTTAAAAATGCCAGGCATTCAAACAAGTTTTTGGGGGATATGTTGTATGAATTTTCCCTGAAGTTGTAACCAACAACTTCATGTATCTAAAGTAACATACACAAAAAATGTTGGGTTGTCAATTCAGCTTCTCCATTTTGAGACCAGTCCACATTGATTCTTTTTCATAAAAACAAGATCTTCCCTGAACTGCAGTGAAATATTTGTATCTTGCAATAAACTCTGAATGTGTATGGGGTTCCTTTAATCACCACCAGAAAGCCATAATTATGACCCCATTTTCCATTCTCCTCTGTACACCTCAGATTATGTAACTCTATAAAAAAAATCCTCATACCCGAACTCTTAACTAATGGCTCCCCTTCACTCCAATGATCAGAATTGTCTCCAGTAGGGTTACATCATTATGCTCCTACATGGAAATTGTGACTTTACCTGCGTCACTCACACAGCAATTAACTGCCCCATCTCCCCATTAATAGCTTTGTATTGTTGGATGTCTCTTTGAATTATAGTCGGATGACCCGTACGTGCGTCACTCGCTGTTGCTGGGCACCACGTAGCCTCCTGTCCTTTGTTTCAATGAAACATAGAAGTTGACAACAGAATTAAGGCCACCTACCCACATACAGTCACCCCCAGCAGTGATGTATTACTTCCCATTATAACACAATAATGATCTATACACAGGCAATGGGTACAGACTTCAAATTCCATTATACTGTCAGACATATATTTGTCTTTAAAACTATAGATTTATTCTAAATAGAAGAATTATACTTTTTCTCCAAGTATATATACATTTTGAGCTTGCGGTACCTCAAAATATATTTTTTTGTGATTTTATGTACTGGGATTTCTATATTGTCATTGATATATTTTGTATTCACTGTCTAGTTGTATCCCTGGTTTCAGCAAGAGAGAATAACTAATAAAGTGCAATCAGCATACAGCACCTCAGACAGATAGAAAAACAGAAATCAAGGTATCTCTGCATTTAATAATACATACTTATTGTATTTTTAATGCAAGCCATGTAAGTACCAGATTGGGTTGTTATCAATGTAGGGGGCAGAATAAGCAACCAACCAGTTGGCCTGCAGTATAAGTTGCACTCTGATTGGAGGAGAGAGCTAGTGAGCTAATCACTGTGCTGCTTCTCTTCTTTACTGTCCAATCACAGGTTAAGGAAGGGACAAGACCTGTAAATGTTACTTAACAATAGCAATGGAAAATCAGGTCCCTTGTCTTACCATACAGGGCTGTGTGCTGTCTATATGTCAGAACTGAATGGCAGGTTTGGTAAGTATTTCATCTGTGTATTTAGCTGTTTTTCTGGCATTCAGCAAAAAGCAGAATCTGCTACTTTATTTTGGCTTCATCATGTACATTGAGAAGTGAAAACTATACAAAAAAATGGTTACATGCCAAGCAGCCAGTTTGTTTTATTGGGAGGGCCCCATGTTTCTCAGCCAGGGTTCCTACACGTTTCTATGGGTTCCTTGATCAAATCTATACAGGTGACATTCTTCCCAATGGCCAGCAATGTAAGAGGAATACTTCCTACTGTCCACCTAGTGTATAGTTGGCTGTGTATAAAGTAATTTTAGAAGGGATCTCCGAAAACCTAAAAGTTTTATCAAGGGTTCTCTCAAGCTAAAAAGGTTAAGGAACAATGCACTAAAATTTTTAATGATGTGAAAGATTGACCATGAATGCTTACTATTTCTTTAATTACTTAATTTCTTACTATGGCCCAATTCATTGTTCTGCTGACTGAAGGGCCAGACTGTGACCACTGGCAGTACAAAATGCCCTCATGTAGTGGGAGCATAAAATGTTTAGGCTCAATGGCCAATGGGAGAAAAACTTTATGGTCAGTGGGAGAAGTAATAATCTCCCATTGTTATTGACAGTGAAAAGAATTATGTCCCCCATCAATGTTGAAGAAATATGGCCCACTGATGTTGTGAATGGATAGAATCAAACTTTGTCACTGGTATCAAAAGTATGGATTGTACCCAATAGAGATTCAGATACATCCTAAACCCTACACACAGTTACCCAGAAATCTTGCTATGACTCTTTAACATGTTCAGACTTTATTTATTAGTCCTTTACCAAGTGCCCACAATGTAATAGAGAATAGAGAACTAACATTGTAAAAAATTGTAACTTTGTTTTTTTCAGAGACAGGCTCATCAAGCCGTGCCGCAGCCTGTGTGAGTCGGTGAGGAACAGCTGTGCACCAATCATGGCTTGTTATGGATACCCCTGGCCAGAGATTCTAAAATGTGACCAGTTTCCTATGGACCATGGCATGTGCATCTCCACAATTACAAACAGCACGAGCAGTCGGAGAAGTATGTGAAATTTGAATTGTTCATGAGACAGGCACTGTACAACTGGGATTCTATATTCTGTTGTTTTGATTTCCTGACGGGTTTTTTTTTAACACATAAAACGTGCAAATATTTACATCTACTAAAAATAATTCCACATTAATAAATAGAAGCTGGATCCCCTAAAAGTACCTTGAGGCATGTCTGTACTTAAAATGAATGTATGGCCATAGCCTTTTCTATTTTTATTACTACATTACTTTCCTACATTACTTTGAAAGAGCTTCTGAAGCCAAAGTTGTATCATCTTTACTCCAAGCTTCTTAGAGGTTGGCTTTAAAGAGCTGGGCAGTGGGGTACAAGCAGTAAGACCCCTGCTAATCATTTACAGAGAGGGTAATGCACACATAGACAGGAAGATGCTATACATAATCAAGCTTATCTTTCATTTGTGCCTTCTGTACAGCAGTGCCTCGAGCCAGCTGCAGGGACTGTGAACTCGATGAAGTCAGCGGTGCCAAGGAGATCCTGGATACGTTCTGCACTAATGATTTCAGTAAGTACTCAGCCTGGCATCCAACACACACCTCACTGCTCACAGCTGTCACTGGGAGAAATCAAAGCTCATCGGGGTTATGCAACATTAAAGTAGATGCATCCCCCCTACGGCACCACTACCTCTTTTGTGTCTATAACCTAACTTTTTCTGCTAAGGTTTTCCATGAGATTTTGTAGTGTGTTTTTGGAAATTTGGGAAAAGCATTTGTAACGTCAAGTTGAATGAGCAGACCAAGCTCACAAACAAATCAACAAGCAAATTTATCCCAAAGGTAGAGATGAGATCAGGACACTCCAGTTCCTTCACATCAACCCGATCAAGCCATATCTTTGTGGCAGAGTCATTCTGGTGCAGCTATGTAAAACATAGAGCTATCTACTTTTAGTTTAGAGCAGTTGTGATATTCATCCAATTTAAAGAAATTAGGCCATCATCTGTAGCCAGCAAAGCCCCATATAGTTCAGCACAATGATTGGAGACGAGCAGGTTATGTGATTTTGAGAGCTCTTCACTCTTTTTTTGCACTGTGCTAGGGGTGCAGCCATACCAATGCTTTTTTTTAATGGGCCCCATAGTGTCTCTCCCAACACATCATGAATGGTTAAAGTATAAGTGTTTCAGTTTGATCTACTTATTCAGCTATATCATTCTTTCCACATGTGTATCTGGGTCACATAAGCTTTATATCTGCTAAATATACTTTGTCCATCTGTTATATACAGCAGCAGGTAAACCAAATTAAACTGACCTATTTGTGATGAGACAAATAACATGGGTTTTGCAATTTTTACATAGCAGCCTTTATATAAAGCAGTGGTCTGCAACTTGTACTGAATAACAGCACATCATACAGAATGGCTGTCTGCTTGATCCGATTGTTTTAGAGCGACAGTGAACTTTTATTTTTATACCACACTGCATTCTCTGATTTGTGGCAACCAGTTGTGGAAAACAAAGTGCACACAGACCAAAGAGGGAGGATAGAGGATGTTTGGGTTTGGATCAAGCCTGCCTATTAAAAGAAAATTCCAAATGGCATACAAACCTTGATCCTTCTGGAAAACATGTAAGCTACTAACATTCTGTGTTCTCTGTCTGTGCTGTACTATTATCAGTTAGTATTGTTTCTAGATATCTTAGCGTGCTACAGCACAGCTCCTCCTTTGTCACGAAGAAGGGGAGAGAGCGGTGTTCCGTACTCGTCTTTTATGGTGACAACACTGCTCCTCTACAGATACAGTACAAGTGAACATTCATCACCCTAAGACAGGAAATGTATTACAGAAGGAGAAAATAAAGGGGAAAAAACAGAAACGTTTAAATAATGCAGCCACCACATCTAAAGAATAGTAAGGTGCAATAATTTATCATTTTTCCCTGGGTTTACATACACCTTATGCTGCCTTTATCTCTGCGTCTACCAATCTGAGTCATTTTGGGTAAACTCTGCTCAAGCAGTTTTTCATCATAGGCTCAGTTTGAACTGCCAGGGTCATGGCTGGTTTATCTTACGTTAGGTGTCCGCTGTGAATTTTATGAGGTGGTCCTGCTGTGCACTTTAAGTCTTCAAATGGCTGTGCTAATCTGGCTTTTGAAATCCTTAGCTTTGCAACCTGCAAACTTTCAAGGGGAACCAATAGTGTTTTTACTGTTCTTTCAAATACATATAAAAGATATCAGTTAAATGTAACTGATGTTGTCAATACATACTAATGTTCACAAGCATTCTTTCTGCATATACGCACTAATTTTGAATGTACAAGGGGCAGCCACGCTTGATATGTGCAGGTTCTGCTTCTTACATTGTAGTGCCATACAGCTGATGTCCTTTACTGCTTGTTCACACAATGCTAGTCCATGGGCCTGATTTATTACAGCTCTCCAAGACTGTAGAAGATAACCAATCATGGGTGAACATTTGTGATACAGCACTCCTGGAAATGATTTCCTAAAATCATTTGCTTTTAACCTGGACCTGGTCTATTCTAGGTTTGTAAATCAGACCCAGTGAGTCAGCCAACTCACTGAAAACACTGCACTCCCTATGTGGAAAGTATATTAATAACACTGAAAAAGAAACTGAGCTCTCCATAGTAATACATTGCAAATATGAAAGTGATTTACGGTTATATTAAAATGACATTATAGTACAACTCACAGCAGTATTTAAAATAAGGTTTTCAGCTCTGGCTGCAAAGACAGGGATTTGCAGACATCCTCAGCTGAACGCATAATTTAGCCTGGACGAAAACGGACATATTGTAAGTACAGGGGATCATGCACCCCCCCCATTATGGTGAATTTAACCAAACAAATAATGATGCACTTTCTGCATCCCAAAGGACTGGGCATCAAATAATGGACCAGGACTGACCTGGAGACACCTGAAAAGGTAAGTATACAAAATACATGGAATTAAATATTTTGGGAGCCCAGCCCAATAGACAAAATGTGCCTAGGGTTGCACAATAAAATAACCTCTTAAATATAATCCCAAAGATACGCTCCATATACATTATGCTCTTCCTTTATGCAATCCATTTTTCCACTTAAGTTATCTGGCTGGAGGTGAAGTGATCCCAAAACATCTCTGAGATGTTTAAAGATAACTTTTTAAGTTGTTTGCTTAAGCTGCAGATCCATAAAAGGTGCTGAAAGAGGCCGCCTGCATTCGCCTGTGGAAGACGTGCCTTCTCTCTTTCACATATAGCAATGACAGAGAGTAATATAACTGCCTATTGTATAAATACATTACAGGAGAGGCTACCATAAAAGGTGCAAAGCTACAACCTAAAGGTAACATATACAATGCGGGCAATCACAGCAAGATAGGAAGTATGCTTGGACTCCTAGCACTTATTAACGGGTCAGGCCACCCAAAAACTTTTATTTCCTTCTAAAGACGGTATAATGACGTTCCTAATCTCCTTCTCTTTATGTTATGGAGAATGCAATAGAAGGGGTGGGAACACCACAAGGTTGACAGTTATGCTTAAAAAACCCATGGTAATGGCGATCACATGACTTTGCTTCTAAACAGAGGGTTAAGGTAATCATCAGGGTTGGCTTGGTCATCAGTAAAGCTAATGATTTCCAATGGCAGGGTGATCTCATTGGTGAAGTTTAATCTAAGACATAAAAAGTACTGTCTTTTGGATGGTGCCCAGTAGTAGGTAATGCTGTGGATGGTGCACACCACACAAATATAAATTACAGGTGGACCGAGCCTTTTAAGACAGAAAAGGTAAACATTTTTTTTTTCTTTTTTGTAGTTGTAAAAGTCCGCATCACGAAAAGAAATACAACCTCGTCCTCCGTTTCAGACTTTGACATGGATTCTAAGGTGGATATTTTAAAACACGGCCCACTCTCCAGGGCTGATCTCTTCCCCCGCCTCCAGCAGTGGTTGGACCTGGACGCCACCTGCGTGCAGAATATCATGCGTGGAACCCGCACGGGCACTTATGTTATTGGTGGTGACGTTCAGGACGACAAACTGGTGGTGAACAATGCCTACCCCTGGCAGAAAAAGAACAAGAACCTACATTTTGCCGTAAAGAAATGGAAGCATCACCGGTGTCGATCATAGAATCTACAATGTGCCCCATCTCTGGAGCATCGTGAGAAATCAAGGACTGAATATTGAACTGTAAATATTGGGAATACCTTCCTGTGATATCAATACCACAAGAAATAGGTGGCTCTAATAGAACTGCAACACATCTGGAAGCTCAGAGCTTTACCACAAGCCCAGTAGAATAGAGGACCTGCCAGCTAGTAGAAGCTGTACATGTTTAAAGCAGCTCCACTAAAACACAAAAAAGTAGGTTTGGCTGGAAAACTCACCCCCAATCCCAAACTACACCCTCCCACAGTAATTATTTTTCACCACTAGATGTCCCTAGTCGTTTGGGATGAATGACACCCACAACCATTCAACTCACTTCCTCCAAGAACAGGCTGTCATATGCCCATAACTGTTCAGTGATGGAGAAACAGCACAATAATGAGCTCATCTCTCTGTTATCTAATTAAAAAAAAAACATGTATCTTGCCAGCACATGAACTGATTGGCTTCTTGGGCTGTAAAAAAATGTATAATGTATTAATGAATACAGAGCTGCTATATTTTGTATCTTTAATGTCTGCATAGGTTTCAGCTTTTACTTTTTTTTAAAAGAGTTTTCATATCGTTAACATAATATATTTAGAAAATAAGTCTGATCTTGTCCCCCCAATAATAATAGTATTTAGCAATATTTTTATAACAGGTGTGTTTGGGGATTTCTCTACTGCAGCATAACCAGGGGTTCCCAGCTCATCAAATAAGCATCAGTGAATGGATTGGTGCTCTATAGCATGGTATGATCCTTATATGCAACAAATTTTCAATGGCGCATACTCTGAGCTGTGTGAGATATAAGAAAATAGTGTGATGTATAGGAAAAGATTATTCAGAAGTCCTGTAAGCCATTTCACAGGAAATATTGCCTTAGGTCTCCCGATGTGGTCTTTGGGTAGTTTCTGAGTTACTGGCCCAAAACTTGTAGTGAGATGACCTATTCAACTTTTTTTTCTAATGTCACCCCAAGACACTTTTGGAGTACATTGCGCTGCACAACAGGTAACACACTAAAGTGCGATGCATGCCAGAAAATAGTGAAGGTCTGATTTTCTGTGGAGAGTTTGATAGGCCTTTGAAATGAATAGGTTGCTCTAAAGCAATGTGTGGTAATGTATGATGGAAAAACTAAAGCAATGCATATGAGGGAATGTGCCCTAAAAACTATTTTCCTTTTTCTAAACCAAGAATAAACTTGTGTACGCATATTACACAAACAAAACATACAAATTTGCTAAATATTTAAATATCTGTAAAGAAGTCCTACAATATTTCTCCTGCAAGGTAGGTACACATTCAATGTTGATCTTGTGCTACTGAATAATTTAACTAGCGTCTGGAATTTCACCCTCAACATATTGTAAGGAAGCATGGGTTTGGCTGTAGAGGATAATATGTAAGGATCACTTTTGAGATTTCAGTTATGGATCAAAGATTTTAACTTTTAGTTTAAATCAAAATAACACATTCCAGGTGAAAGCAGCCACAAAGTAGGAAAGCCTGACCCCTGGGCTTGATAGGCGGTTGGTTAAAACTCATAAATGCCCCTTATGTCCTCTGACAAATGGATCCTGCATACCACAAGCTATGCTTCCAGCATCTGGCAGTCAGCCGCATTACCTTGTGGTTGTGAAGTGGTGTAAACGAAGCTGTAGGGTAGCACAATATATGTGAAAAGTGTTGGGTCCAGATGCCACTAGCTAACCGAAAAGGGATTCTTTCAATGCAAAACATGCCTTTCCTTTTAAGTCATGGGGTCACATTAGGTAAGTACAATTGGAGCTGTGACCACTACTGAAACTGCTTGTAATCTGGCCATGCTGGCCTATTACCCATCACCTCTCCCGTCTTGATAAAATCAACAGACTTATCCAGGAATTAAGACGATTAAATTCCCTGCCGACAGATTGAAGCACAATGTAACCCGTTTTACACAAGAGCAGAGCCTGGCACAGGCAGCAAATCTCTTACCGAACAGAAGAGGCTTTAGACTTAGCGTTTCCATGTGCTGAATTTTGTTGGGAACCAGCTCAATCTTCTGCTTGTGACCAACCTAAAAAATGAGGGATTTATCAGGTTATAGAGGTAATATATAATGCCATAAAAGCAAGGCAATATCAGTCTGAATATAATGTAGTAAATGTGTGTGACAACAAAGGAATTTAAGATGCAAAACTGAAAGCTGGGAATAGAAAATTTCATTTGATTCCACCCAAACCTTACTAGCAGGTTAATTGGGTGTCACCCAAAAAAAGATACATAGGACTGATTTATTAAAGCTCTCCAAGGCTGGAGAGGATCCAGTTTCATCGGTAAAGCTGGGTGATATGGCAAACCTGGAATGGATTTCTTAAAAGGTAAATTGCTATTTGTTAGCAAATGTTTTGATTCCTGGACCAGATCCATTTCAGGTTTGCTGGATCACCCAGGTTCACTAATGGCAATGTATCCTCTCCAGCCTTGGAGAGCCTTAATAAATCAGGCCCATTGTGTATGACCACAATAAAAACATTAGACTGTAAGCTCCTCCACTACAATTTCATGTACACAGAAGGGCGGAATCTATATAAATACTAAGTAAAATATTTTCCAGCATATTTGTTTTTTTTCATCAATCATTTTTTTTAGTTAATTTCTTATTTTTTTTGATCCAGTCAATAATTTTCCCAAACAAACAGGTAAATCTACATAATTAAAAAAGGTTAAAGTGTATCTATAGTCAAAGCTTTTTAAATTTAAAGAACTAGCCGCCAGAAACAAGAAAGAAAAAGCTTACAGGGTGCCAGGGACTGTGATAATTCTGTCACATGGGGTAAGTCATATGGACCTCTATACTTGGAAGTACCACTTATTTTTCCTGTTTCAACTTGCTGATCAGGATGAGGGACAAAGGAAAGATATATATTGTAGGTAAGTGTCATTTACCATTAATTGGTTGCTTTTTCTAGCATGGTTTATCTTTAAAGCAGAACTAAAACCAGTTAATTAAATTTCATACATGGTATTGTAATTTTCAAAAGTAATTTTCAATCTTCTTAAAGTGGAACTAAAATTCCACTTTTAACATGGACGATTCAGGCAGGCGGTAGTTGCAAAATGGGACAGGTGATGTCACTCCTGCAATGACTTTCTTACCTGCCTGATTGCCTCCTAGCTGTCAAATTTTGCTGAGCTGCATATGTACAGCTCAGCGTTGGTTGCCAGGGAAATCCGCCAATCCCTTGCACATGCCAGGAGTGAATGAATGTATGTCATCTAGGCACTGCCAATTAGGTTGGGCAAACATCGTCTTCAGGAATTAAAGAAGATGGGAGATGGCAGCGTCCTGCGATGGAATGGGTATAGGTGAATAATCGCGGGTTTATTTTTGTTTTAATGAATAAGAATCATCAGTCACCCCAGCATGAAGGTCCTTATATAGATGCTTCCTGCTATGGGGTAACAACATGCCCCTATGCTGTCACCTTGTCACATGGCCCCCCTGGTGGATACTACAAGCAGCCATGCTGACACACATCACACTGGCATGATCCACAGCTGCCACTCTTGGGGAGTTGATCCAAAGAAATGATGTGCGGCTGACGCTGGAACAAGCACCTGAGGAGGGGAATTGACTGAAAAAGGTCAGAGATCAGCAGCACTGAGATGTGAAAAACTATATTGGCAATAGTTCTGATTTACAGCAATGTCATCCAATATAATCATGTGATCAAGAATAATTCTTTCTTTAGAAGGCTATGTACACAATTCAAATGATTCCCACCTGATATGAACAGTCGTGCTCATCTCAGGTGAGAATCTGACACGTGTACAGTGGTTGCCTGATGTCACTCAAGGATCCGTCATGTCTGTTGGTAAACGACAACTACACAGGGAAGAAAGCACAGCGAGGGGTCGCTCGCAAGTTCTCCCCTTCCTATCTATAGAACAGAACAGCGCTGTGTTTATAGCACTCATTTGTTCATCTGCCACTCTCTGTCACTGGAAACCATCTTAAAAATTGCACTTCTGTACGCAGTTTAAATGTACGTAACAAAATCATCAATTAATCTGAATTATGATCAGTTCTCTGGCACGCAGGCAGATATTTGTTAGATAATTTAAAGGCAATTGCTATAATTCCACCAATTATCTTGGTTTAGCTGAAATCTATGAGAACTCTATTAATCAAATAGAGTATCTTTGGTTTGGGACTTTTATTTAATTTAATCATTTCAGCTGCATTGATTGATTGTCCATATGATCATATCATTTCAGTTGTTTTATTGGGTTGGATTAGCAGCTCACTGATTGGTTTCCATTATTTCCTGCAATTGTTCTTTGGTCTCCATCATATCACCTGCTGAATACCCAAATACTATAGACTTCTCCTATTGTCCCCCCAAGGTCAGCACTGTGTACAATGGCTCAATCTAGATAAGTACCCATTGTATATGACATGGGATTTGATGTGAAAACAAATGAGATCCCAGCTATAGCTTTTTGCTTTGCGGATGCCAAAGGTCACTGAAGGTTAAGCTTTATTTTTCTACGTGACACAGAAATTGTGCAGATACATAAGATAGGGACAAGGTCAGACCCCCTATGTGTGTGAACATGTGATGACTTAAAGGGTCTGTCCACCCAAAACCTGATCTCAGCATTAGGTGGGAGATACAGAGTTAAATCACCTAATGGTTTCTTATACCTTCTAGGGATTATTATAATCTCCCTGCAGGAGTTTTATTTTAAATTACAGAACTCAGAAAAGGAGGGGGGTGGGAATGGAGCCGACAGTTATGGAAAATCTCAGCCCTGTGTGGAACAAGAACATTGACTTAATCTACTAGATTCCACCTAGAGCTGAAATGCAGTGGAGTAATCTGCCCACCCTGATCCATGTGGTTTTGCACTTTTAGGCTGCATCCGTCACATATGTTGCATTTTATGAGTTGTGGTTGCTATTTATTTTATTTGCCTGCTAATTATATTGAGAGATCTATGGATGGACAATTCATAATTAGTTTATGGCTGTGCCAGGATGGGAGAGGTACCTGCTGTTGATTTACCAGCATGCATTGTGCTTGAGCCAGGCTTTATGCTTCAGTAACCCCAGAGAAATGATTGCGTTTTGAGCTGACCCAAATCTGGAAATGAATTGCCTCCCAGGACAAGCTTATTACATAGGGGGTTAAAGTTACCTCTCTGGTGAGTGACACCTCCAATGGTTATTTAGTTACCTCTGCAGAAGTAACCCACCTCATTGTCCACCAACTAGGGTACCCAGGAATGGTGAATAACCATAGGGGGTGTCATTCATTCCCAAGCATGTCACTCACATTAATACCCTTCAGTACCCCGGGCAATGCCACCTGCATACTTTTCAACCAGACAAAAAAAACCACCTTGGAAAGCTCAGATCAGGACAGGTTGGTGCATTAAATACCTCTGAAAAGGTATTTTTACCATTTTGATGCCCCTTGATTAGCGCAAGTAGATGTACTTAATACCCCTGATGAATGTCACTCACCTTGTTGCCCTCTGATTAAGGTGTACAGAATGCTCCTGGGGCGTCATTCAACTGGATGCCCTCCTGATTGGGTCAGGTAGATGTACCAAATACCCCTGGGTGGTGTCACGCACCTTGATGCCCTCCAATCAAGACAAGAAGGTATACTGAATACCTCCTTGAGGATTGTCACTCACCTTGATGCCGTCCATTCAGGACAGGCGGGTGCACTATATACCCCAGGGGGTTGTCAATCATCTTGATGCTCTTTGATGGGCAGGGGTACTATATACCCCTGGGGGTGTCACTTACTATGATGCCCTCTATGATGGGTACAGGTGGGTGTACTATATACCCCAGGCTGTCAGTCACTATGATTGCCTCCAATCAGGACAGACAGACGTACTGTATACCCAGGGGGGTTGTTCCCTCTGATCAGGGCTGGTGGGTATCCTTTATACCCCAGGGGGTTGTCATTCACCTTATTGCCCTCTAATTATGACAGCTAAGTGTGTTGAATACCCCTTGAGGGCTGCCACTCTTCTTGATAATGACAGGTAGGTAAACCCAATACCCCGTGGGGTGGTCACTCACTATGATTCCCCTTGATGAGGACAGACAGATGTACTGTATACCCTGGGGGGTTGTTACTCACCATGATTCCCTCTGGTTGGGGGTCCTTTATACCCCAGGTGGTTGTCATTTACCTTGCTGCCCTCTGATCATGACAACTCGGTGCATTGAATACCCCTGGGCGGTTGTCACTCACCTTGATGCCCTCCAGGCGGGGGAGGTGGCTGTAGGGGATGTCCGCAGTGTCCTGGCCTCTGGCAGTAGCAGGAGTCGTGGATTCAGTGGCCGGCCCCCCGGTGGTGCTGTCACTTCCTAGCTGTCCATTGCTATAGTAGACGTAGAGCAGCAGAGCGATGACATTCAGGATGTAGACGTGAACGAACACCATCACCACTACGAAGTAGGACCGGGAGCACACGCTGTTACCCTTCTGCAGCCCGGCCAGTCGGTCCCGGGGCGGCAGGTGTGGAGGCGGGGGTTCATCCTGAGGGGGCGGCGGGGGTCCCCCGGTCAGCGGGCTCTCCATCCCACACGGGGCCCTGACAGCTGCCGAGGACGCGCTGGTCACCCTGGTGACGGCGCGCGACTACCTGCTAGCGACACCTGGGGGCGGGGCCGATCGACGTCACGGGAGGACCAGGAGGGAGGGTTACTAGGATACGGGCTCAAGATCTCTCCCAGTCACGTGACCCTGCTGTCAGCGCTGGAGGGATGGAGAGTGTCAGGCACAGCTCTGCACCGGGCGGCTCTGGGCTCTGTCAGCCAACACCGGGAGCTTCTCCCACCACACAGAGGGGGACACCTGCCTGGTGACAGGGGACAGGGCTTGTCAGGCTGGTGGAGCTCTCAGCCATAATGTGCATTCTGTCACTAATGGCTCCTTAGACACCGAAGTCCTTTACAGTGACAACAATGAACATGTAAGCCTATTTGTAGTATGTTGGGAATCATCCTTTATTCTTTTTTGGGATTCTGCCACCTAATGCACTTCCTGTTGCAGGCTGACAACCCTGCTGATAGTCACAAAGCAGTGACTTAACGTTGTCAGACCGCACCAGGAAGTACTTTTGGTGGCAGCATTGTTAGCCTGCTAAATACAGTCCTGCTGGGTGTTTGACTGCCTATCTGACAGATCCAATGCACATATCAAAGGCCAAATAAAGAGCACACAGGACAGGCTGACAGCGCTGCTGCTAATTGTGGCTTTAGTGATTTAATGACTGTTACTGGCAGAATCCAGGTAAGAATCTTATGACACAATGCTGAAAAACAGATTGTGGGTTTACATGCATTTTCTTTGTTGTCTTGGGGGGCATCATTCATATAATACACTGAAGCACAGGAGGAATGGATGTGAAATTTAAAACATGGAATTTCCCTTCAAGGATGGATTTTACATGCACTGCACAAAAACCCAATTTCCCATTTTTCTGTAGACTATTGTTAATAAATGGAAATGTATTATGGATGAGAGCTTTTATCCCAGAAACAAGAATCAGCTGGAAGAAAAAGCTTTGCCTTAGGCAGGGCCAGTTGTAGTGTTCAGGCCATACATAAAAGTCCTTATCCCTACCCCCACCCACTGTATATATGCTGACACATACATTACATAGAAGTCTCTGGCCCCTGGATGTCTGTCATTTTATTTCTGGCCTCTTTGTGCTGTAAAAGCAAACTGTTCATGGTTATAAATAGGTCAGCCACATAAAGGCAACTATATAAGCCTAATACATGTTTTATTGTTTCCTGTTTAAAATTAGGGAAGCTTCTCTATTAAGGCTTCATTCCCCTATTTGAGGAGAATTTGGAAATCAATGTGGACACACACAGCAATGAAAAACCCTTTTAACTCTATCAAAGCAGTAAAAAAAAAAGCTTTGGTGGTCGTTCTGCTTTAAATGCCCTGAGGCTATAAAGTTCACAAAATAAGCACATTTTCTTTACAGCAAAATAAAAAAAGTGCAACAAAGGATTGGAGGAACCTCTGACACGGTGCACCACAATGCAGATCTCTGCAATGCTGAAGGAGAATAGGAACCCTGGCTCATGACATGACCACATCAAAAATACATAGAATAATATGTATCTTACATTTTTAAATTAAATTCAATATACAAAAAAAGTCACCAGGAAGCATTTCATTTTTTTGTGTACACTGCACATGCACCATACCATGAAAAGCCTGGCTCTATGTGACATTGCTGGGAATAGACCTAGACACCAGGGACAATGTAATTTCTGTGTAAGAATTATATCACCAGTGGCTGCACAATTGTTGGAGAGGATCACAGTGGACCCAAGAGAGATGAAAGCAAAGATGGTGGCTTGGGGAGGATGCAGCTGTGACAGGTTCCTGGACCCATCATCATGACAGAGTGCTTGAAAAAATGTGTGCTATAATTTGGCAAATCAGTCAAGCCATTTGGGTTGGTTCAGTTCCATTTCAATATTTCCTATTTCATTATTGGTTTAGGGTCAATTTCTTCATGGTTGATGTGCTTTCCTAATAGCACAGGGGTGCTAGGTTCCAGTGCAACAATCTATATTGATTTGAGGGTCCCATGCCACAACTCTAAAGGCTCCAATAGCCAATATTTTTTTTACCCTGGGATGATCATTTATCATGACCACTGGTGTAAACCTAGAATCAGTATAGGTATCTCTCAACACCATGCCAGACCACTAAATGGCCAACTATTGTAGTCCTATGAACAGAGTGGTTCCTGATCATCCTTCCCCTCTCCATTGAACACATCAGTATTGTCTGTACAGCGATCATCTCTACCTACTGTTTCTGGAGACAATCAATATAATCGTTTCAAGGGCTAAACATTGTGCATCTGTACAAAGATTTACAGGTGGGGGTAAGTTATTTACCATCAGGTCTGTGCAACGCTGGGACATTAAACTGTTGGCTCCTTTGGATTTAGGGACTGGTACAAATAGTTTAAAGTAGCCTAATATTTTCAGTATTATGTCACAGCTATACCAATACAGAGAAAAAAATATAAAATTTTACCCAAAACTAAACCTGATTTCTATATTTGGCTGCCTACTTTTCAACACCATCATCACACTGCATAATTGACACATAAAGCTCCCCCCGGGGTGCCACTGAGCATAGTGTAATCCAAGCCTCAAATGAGAAAAGTCCTTACAAATGCACAACAGTGAAGTAATCAATCAAGGTGACAGGAAATGGGGGTGAGATGATCTATACTAACTCATTAGACACATCATTAAGTCCTACATTTTCGGAGGTTGTGCAATAACCTGCTCAGTTCAAATGGGAAAAAATAACACAAGAAGCACAATTCAAAAATAAAATAATTTACAGAGAAAATAGAAATTAACTTGGCATATATATGACAATATATATATATATATATATATATATATATATATATATATATATATATATAGTGCAGCACAAACACTGCAGAATAATGACGTCCCCTTTACCATATATAAGTCATGTATGTATGAATCTTCCGGGGTAGGAAGGGGTGGCTCTGGAGAAGACAAGTTTGAAAGACAAGCTAAGTGTGAAATTAAAATGCATTCCATAATTGTACGGACTCATCCCTTGTGCTAGCATGCTGCAGCTGTAAACCTTGGCAACCAACGCAGTTGTGACATGTGTATCAGGGCAGCCCATTCATTATAAACAGATTGTAAAGGCACTGCAAGGTATGACAAAATCTGCACATCCTTTTGCATCCCTTTGCATTGTGCACATCCTCTTCTTGCCTTAAATAACATTGCAAAGTATTACACACAGATCAGAGGTGCTGCTATGCATTGTGGCAACAAAGCCCAAGAATAGTTCCCAAGCCTTTCCATCTACCTACAGCACTAACTCAAACCCTTCCAAATCTAAAAAAATATAAAAATTGTAATAAATATTTGGTTACACAATTGGGCTGTAATGACTGCTTTATATTCTGTGTATAGTATTACCACACTATCCATTACCATGTAAAATATTATTGCAAGTCAAGTGACCTGAAGAGTACCCGTCACCACTGAACCCTAGAGACAGGCATATACAGTATTTATGTGTTGATTCGCTTGAAACTAATGAGAGCTCAGTGGCACAAAGTACTTAAAAAGACCCCTAAACAGATAACATGCTAACAATTATAATAAATTCCATTAATACACCCTAACAATGACTCCTCAGTACGACAGAACATACAATTAAAGGTGATTTCTGTCATTTTGCAGCATTCCTAAAATCATGTCACCAAGACAGTCTCTAGAAACTATCCCTAGAGGGGTGTGCTGCCGAAAATAACCACTATCTTTACCTTATCAAAACAAAAGTGAAGAGCTGGCCATGCTTAAGAAGCCAGCACATTCCCTGGGAAAAGCGCCTGGACCTGTTCTCTGTCAAATCTCAGGCAGGTTTCGCCTCCAACGTGATACATCCCTCATTTTTGCTGGCACATGTTCAATGTTGGTGGCAAGTTTTAAATATCTTTCTCTGTGCATTAATCTGAAAGTGCTAAGCGAAAAGGAGACTGCCATTGCCAACAATAACAGTTGTCACTGGGAAGTACCTGGTCCTTTATCTTTGGAGAAAAATATTTGTTTTCTCTTGGACGCGTGGAGCCGCTGAAATCTAGCAGCTTGTATAACAAATCTCTTCTTTAAACTCAGAGACACAAATGAGTGGGTTAGATTTCTAAAAGTAAATGTAAACCCAACCAAGTGAAAAACATTTAGTATGGCAAACACTAAAGTACTATAAATGGATTTTTTTTAAATAAAATAGTTTTCACTTTTCATTATGATTGTATTTCAGTGGTGCTGATCCCTTTGCAGCCAATTCTGTCTACTTCTGCACCTGTGAGGGTTTCCTTATGACAGGGGTGGACCAGGACCATATCTACATAACCCATGAAACATTATAAAAATGTCTAAACAAGGACAGGTATGCAGATAAAGCAGATGTATTGGGAAATACCAAATAAAGGTCATGTCATGTATGCAACTTAATAAATCATGTGTGTGATTAATCCAATCTGAATTTTGATCATTTTTCATTCCATAAAGATGATTAGAAGAACAAGGTATAGTATTGGCTGCAGTGTTTTGGGACTTCTGATATATCAATTACAAACTGGATGAGTTGGTCAAGCACAAAATTGTCAGAAGATCTGGTTCTGTGTACTATACTCAGAGGAAGATCTGCAATCAATGCATTGTAAAGCTTCGGACCTTCCTCCACCCCCCAGCCCCCTACCATTGTCAGAGAATAAAATATTTTAGCTTAAAAAAAAAGTCAGTAAATGGTGCAGGAGTTGTACTTTAACCATGGAGTCTTGAGTATCATTTGAGTATCACTTTATAAAATCCAAAGTTAGGCTTGTTTATTTTTCATAAAAAGCAAGTAGATGAAGATGCAACTGGAGGCTTATTGCAAACTAAAGGTAATATAGTAGTATATAGATACCATCATCCACTACTGCTTAAAAATCTTTATTAGCCACAGCAATGATGATATTTTAGGGCTCTACATCAGCCCCAGTGTCTCTGCTGCCAACATAGACGTGAAATGTAAAGTTTCCAAACCTCACTGTATCTCTGTGGCTAATAAAGATTTTTCCAGATGGAGCAGATAGTGTCCTGGGGGCATGCATTCTAGTCAATGATTATTTTCTCCATGGCACCTTCCAAGTTATAGCAGCACAGAAAGGAAGGCCCGGGACAGTTTAGTTTGCTGGATCCTTGTATGCACACAATGAAATGGTGGACATTATTGCCAGTAAATTGAGAACAGTGCTGGCTAGATGGTGGAAAATAACACAGCAAGACCGATATCCTCAAGCGGCTAGGTAACCAAATATTAATCAGCTTGTTAGGACATTCAGTGTGCAAGTGTAACACACTTCTAGTAACACCAAGAATATGACATCTTAATATTTTGTTCCAGGAAATGCTGGGTTTCCCCTTGGCAGTCTGAACAATGACAGGAAGATATGTAAGCATCAGGGTTCAGGAAAAATTTGGCCTAACACCAAAACTTTTTATGGACAAAATATATAAATAACAGAGAAGGGGCAATGGAAGAATGAAGCAGCACTAGTACAAGTTAGATATATGGACAAGTCCTTGCAGTTTGCAGAATGCCTTTTTTATGAATGGAAAGTGGAAGGCTTGGAAGCTCTTTAAGGTATTACTGTTTGGCTTTGCCACCATTTAAAAAACCTTATAACTTCAGTAATGCAACAAGAGGAAACCTCTTACAAACAACAATGGAAACCAGAGGTTTACCTGGTGGAACCTACCAAGGGTTCTAATTCTTTAACATGCTGTTAGCTGGAGTTTCACTTTAAATACTAAATTCAGATGAAAATCTTTTCTGGAACCAAAGATACCTTGTATAAAATTCTGAATGCTCCATAACAATACTTGTTTCATTATAAACAATCAGAACACAGCAGAATGTTATGTGCGAACCTCTTCAATATCCCTTTCAAAGCAAAAGAAAATAAAAAAAAAAATCCAGAAAAATGAAGGATTTTAAAAAGTGTTTTTGTTTTTTGTTTTTTTGTAATTCTAGTTTTTTCTGTATAATTGTACAACAGTTCAAAATGACAGTTTGCATAATAATCTAACTCTATTAACAGCCATTCAAAAAATTGAACTACTTTTTCCAACACTTGCCATCCGGAACAAAATGAAGAAAAAGAAAAATTGATCGACCCTTTCATTGCCAAATTGCTTCCAGCAGTAGGCTGCAGGCTACTAGGGCAGGAAAAGGGTTAACTTTAATGGGGGGAAAAAAAGAGCAACGGGTAAAATAAGGGAAAGAAAAGAAGATCTGTCATAGGATGTGGTTTCTGTTGGTTAACCTGGCAGTAGTCTGAGTTTGGGAGTCAGTGGGGTAAGAAAAAAACGATTAGGGTAAAGGGGGGAAAAAAAGACTAGGTTTGGTACAGCGAGCAGGGTAACAAGGTGGATTTTCTTCACATTCCTCAAAGCTACTTGTGTTTCTTTGCAGCATCAATCTCAGTCACTCCACCACATGCTCAAGCTTTCCTAGGACAAATGGGCTTCCGACGCTTATGTGTCATGAAAGTCCTTTAGCAAAGTTCTCCTGCGCTGCTCAGCTATATGCATCTGATTCTCCAGGTCCTGGGGGAGAAAATAAAAATGGTTATGATGGTTCATTAACAAAGAATAACCATTGCATATACAGCAGACTATAACAGTGCCCAAAAACTTAAAAGGCAAAAAGATATTGAAGCAAGATCTGACCCTCATAAAGTAACTTAAGTGTTGTGTATGAAAGTACGCTTTATGGAGGTTTTGCCTTTGAATAGGAAGCACAACCTGTAGCCCACAACCTGTAGCAAAGCTGCCCATCAATCTTAAAAGGCCAATAGTGAGGTATAGAAGGAGCCATTATTGAGCTGTAGAACATTAGGAAGAAAGGAGAAAAACACAATTTTCTATGATGAACCAAGCAATGGATTTCTACCTTGCTACTGGCATTTATTTCTAACAAAATATCTATAACACTATAAAACTCAGAGAAAAAGATGTCAGAAGAAACTATAGGTTAGTTATTAACCCTCCTAGCGTTCTAATTCTCTATGTATTTCCATTCAAAAAGCGTTACATTTTTCGGCATGGAAATTTATTTTACATTGTAGACTATAATTCTTAGGCATATTTCACCGAAATAAGTCTAAGATTTTATAAGTTTAATAATAAACTTTAAATAAAAAAAAATGGTAAAAAAATCACTGAACGTGACGTCATGATGGCATAACCCCGCCAACTTCCCTGAGCCCGGGATTTATACAGGGGACATGGTCCGTGGCTCTGGCTGGTGCGGCCCCCCAGCGGGTCCTTCTCCTGACCCCGCTCGGGGGGACACTAGCCAGAGCCGCGGCCCGTAGAACTCAACGAGAGAGAATTCAATGAGCCGAATAAAAAAAGCCCTGGGGCCATAGTTTGCCCATGTTTGGGCTAGAGCAACACACTGAGGCTAGGGGGTATGAAGAATGAATATAACCTGGGCTTAGCTGACCTATTTTATTTGTTGGCGTCCTAATTCTCCAGTAGGCAGCAGTATAACCTAGGTTTTTAGAATTCATGTGCCCCTTAATGGACTCAAGGTACCTAAAAATGGCATAAAGTGGAATAGATCTCCCTGAAAAACCAGCCTTGTACAGTGGATTGTAAAGCTTTGTTCTGGAGCTATAAGACAGTTAAGGGTTACACTGAAAGCTGTATTGCTCAATGGAAAAGGTCTGAAACTTAGTACTTACCCCTCTGTCATAACTGTCTGCTCTCTCCACTTTCCATGAAAGGTTTTCAATTTCCGCTTCTAGCTGCGCCTGCTGATACTCAAACTGCAAAAGAAATTACAGGGTGTTAAGCAGACAGCGCTGAGTGTATTATGAAATACGTCTGCAACAGACAGGAAACAAGTGCCAAGACACAGCAAGGACAATCAAAAGAAGTGCTGTATAACTGTCAGCAGTGATAAGAAATATACATAAAAGGTGTAAATACAGTGTAAGCAAATCATTGCAGTTACATTTGCAGCCATCAGTTTATTTGACTTTTGCTACACCACTGAGAATGTGGTTTATCGATTTACCAGAGATCAAAACTGTTACTGACAATGCAGCCAAATAACTTAATAGGGATCAGCAACATCTGAGAAGGTAACATCTTCATTACCTAGATATATTTAACTAACAATGCAACTCATTTCCTAAAGAATGATGGCATTAATAGAATGCAGACTTGTCCATTAACTAAAAATGAGTGACATCACTGAGAAAACGCACCCTATCCTTTCACTAGAGATCAGATCTTAATATAACAATGTACTAGAGATCAGTGCAATTATAGGGAATGTAGCCTAATTATTCAGTAGAGTTCAACAAGATGGAGTGAATGTAGCTTATCCATTCTGTATAGACAGGTCTCATCCTGGCAACATCACTGAAAGAACGCAGCCTATTTACTCATTATCATTGAAAATTATTGACATCACTACTGAAATAGCCTATGCACTCACTAGTGATCACTAACATTACCGTCTTTACAGACATTAGTGATCACTGACACCACCAACAATGCAGCCTATTTACTCACTAGTTACTGATAATATTACAGAATGATGCTTATTTTTTCAAAGGAAATAGTAATTGCAGCCTCTCAACTCCTAATGATCAGTGGCTTAGTTATCCTAAACATTAACATGAACCTACACAATTTCTGCTTTTACTTTATATAATAGATTCTTATACTTACAAGCTTCTTTCTGGGGCCTGACTCCATGTAGTAAGCATAGGGATATGTATATTGCAGAGTGTATCGGCACTGGGAGGGGAAGAAGAAATTGTCAATTGCAAGTCCTTGTATTTGTTTTCAATAACACAGAGTTCATATATTCATGTGTCCTATAAACTTACAATAGAGAAAAATAATGTGACAGATATAAAACATATCGATACAAAACAGCTGTTTTAGGAAAGCACCTCAATATATGTTTAAGATACCTAAACAATAAATGCTTTTCCAACATTTTTGTCACACGTGTCACAACAAACCCAGATCAGTACCTTCACTTTGAATTGCTGCAGCCAAGCAATATGGCCTTTTCAATAACAGCTCTGATCTGCTGATTTCACAATGATAGAGAAGCAACAGGCCAATAACTAGGGTAATACATCTGCTCTTTCCTCTACTAAGTATGTTCACAGCTTTCGATAAGTAAAGCAGCAGAGCTCTAACTGGCTCAGTGCTGACTGTACTGCTTTTAATCTGGGCACTGAAGTGCAGATTATTACATGGAGCTAATTTAAAAACACATTTAGGTTCTTTAGTTATACTTTTATGCCATGTATAAAGTCCTGTGCTTCAATTTCCAGCATCAGGAAATGGCTTTGTAATGGATTAGTATACAATAAATGGAAAGGTTTTAATTACTCAATAAGCTATCCTCACGCTGCCTCTATCCAGGAACAGATGTATGCATATCGAGAGCACAACTTAAGTCACAAATGTTTGTGAAAACTTATATGAACTTTAATACACCATATCTTCATTATGTGGTAGCCCCCCCCCTTCTAGAATTACCTTACATGTTGAATATAAAGCTCTAAATACACACGAGATGAGGCTCTGCTGACTTCCACTATTCAATCAAGTGCAAGAGAAAATCCCATATTTTTACATTTACTTGCATGTGATTGAGTATTCTTTGCAAAGTGAACCATCACCACATTCACTATGCCAAGTACATTATCCCCTGCAACAAGATAATCACACCCACTATTACAGATTGGCCATAAAGTAGAGAAAATGTCTTCTGCCTGCAAAACACAGATGACATCCTCTTGGCCTAGGCAAAGTCAAATCTGGAGCCTAAGGATGCCTTTTTATTAAAAGCTTTTTTTTTTTTTTTTTTTTTTAATTATTTTTATATTATTTATATATATTCTGATATGGCTATGTACATTGCAACATGTTTGTAAGGGTTATAAAGACTTTAAAGTGGAGCTTTTACACAAAATTCTCGTTTGCTGCTCCCATGACAGTAGACCAGGCCTGTTACATTTCCCAAATTACCTTTGCCAGCAGCTTGGCAGCATTCTGTAGGTACTGCCAGTCAATCCAAGTGCCAAGGTTGTTCATGACCCGCTCCTGAATTTTTTCTTGGATTTGTTGGTAGGTCTGGGCTTCCAGCTGCAGACTTTTATTGTGATTCTCCCACTGACAAAAAAAAAATATTTATATTATATTACACAGTTAGAAAATAGCATATAGACACAGAAGTGAATATGCCTTGCGTTGTGTTTTAACAAGAATAGACAGTTGACTTGCTTGACACAAGCTCAGCACATATTTATGCTGAAATACTCTGCTTCTGGGGTACCTAGTTCCGTCCATCAGATCTACTTTTAACCCTAAATCAGAACATTGTCTGTCACAGGCTTCTGATTAAAAAAAAAAAAAAAAAAAAAACAATTCAAAAGCTATAGCAAAGCATCTCAAGTATGATCTGTTCTACAGGACTAATGAAATAATAGGGTAAATATGGTAAGGAATTAAAACTGAACTTTAGGATATGAGAATTATGCCCACACCTTGGTGCATTTTATGTATTTCTGTGCAGTAATCCAGTGCGAAACATTGCTTCATGCAGGGGCTTCCTGTCAAAGACTGGTCAGTGCTGCTGTCCTTTTGTGCAGAGTGAGTGGTTATACTTAAGACTTCATCACAAAAACATAAATATTGTCTGCTACTTGGTCAAATCCATTTGTCCTATAATAAATCAAGTGCACTGAATCCAAATCCGATTCTGCCTAGGACGTCAGGATCTTAAGTTATTTACCCGTATAGACATATACAGATACAGTTAGGTTCATAAATATTTGGACAGAGACAATTTTTTCTAATTTTGATCCTGTACATCATCACAATTGATTTTAAATGGGACAACAAAGATGCATTTGAACTGCAGACTTTAGCTTTAATTCAGTGGGTTGAACAAAATGATTGCATAAAAATGTGAGGAACTAAAGCCTTTTTTTTTTACACAATTACTTCATTTCAGGGGCTCAAAAGTAATGTGTTTCAGCTCCTTTATTTTCTAATCTAAAGATTAGGGATGAGTAAAGGAGACTACTGTACCCCTTAAAAAGGAACTAAACTAAAAAGTTTCTTAAAAAAAATAAAAACACCTTCAATCCCACAGGGCATTCCGATACATCCGGGCCTGTCTTGCATCGGGTTCTTCATCCTTCATATCCCGACCCAGAAGCGAGATCGGGTGATGTAGGATGGAAAAAAAACTTTGCCGATCTCACTGCGCAAGCGTGAGATCTGCAAATGTTTCTCCTTGCGTGAAAAGCCTCCCTCTGCGCATGCCCTGCGCAGAAGGAGCACCCAAGAGCCTCCCAGAATGCGTGACATAGGTGTCCCAGGAGGCTTTGCGCTCCAATTCATTCCCGTCTGCCTAGGCCATCGAGAATTAGGGGGCGGTGCTGCACACTTTAAAAAAAACAAAAAAACAAAACAAAAAACAAACAACAGATTTTTTACCTTACATAAAAAGGTTGTCTACCATTTTATGTAAAGTGACATTTCTGAGTTTAGGGACGCTTTAACTCTACCAGAGCAAATGGTCCCACCTACCCGACTATGGTTGAATCACAGAAGTTGTTAAGCAGAATTACCAAGTTAAACATGTAAATTTAGTCTCCAGGAGTTCTGATAAAAGCAATCTTAATTTGAATTATGTGGCTGAACAACTTAAAACCATTAGAGCACTTCTGCATGTACCTATGTGCCATCTAATACCACTAAGGTAGCCATAGCCTCTTTCTTACCCTCTCAAAGTAGAAGAGATATTTTTTGAGGGCCTCTCTAGCTTGGGCCTGCTGACTCTGATTTACAATGTCAGGGTTCTCTTTGTACCGGCTGCACTCATAATACTCGCTGCCGTGTGTTTTCCAGTCGCCAAGGCACATCCAGCAGAAATCTAAAAATACAAAACAAGATTTATAAAGAATGCATACATGCAGGCATAGACAACATACCAACAATTTAATTTTAATATACAGTGTCATTGCAGGGCTTACACTTCGAGCCATGGTCAGGAGCCTATTTAACTGAATCCTGACCACCTGATCAATACAATAAAAAAAAAAAAAAAAATCACAGTGATCATCACATTAGGACACAGCTACAGCAGTAGCAACAGCTACTGTATCGGTCCCCCTCCTTGTTATTGTGTTATTACTTTCTTTAGTTATCATTTATGTTTCTTGAAAAAAATTTCAAACTTCAATAATATTATAGGGTACTATAAGAAAGCACTGTTTGTCATGAAAAAACAATACCAAATTATTTGAAAAATTGTAATGACTCAAAAATTGAGGGGGATATTTAAAACTAGTTTTTACAGTTGATTAATGGTTTTGACCCTAAAGTCTGTCTTTAAGAAGATTTTTATATTAACTTTTTAGACAGGTTTTACATTTGCATGTCCCTTTCCTAATATGACAGCTATTAGGCCTGAATGGCCAATAATCAGGCTCAAACACTCACATAGGGTTGGGGAGGTGCCCCATTCCCGTGGATAACTTTCAACACCAGGGTAGACTTCTGTATTTTTTGAAAAGGGCTACATACACCCTTTTCTCCCATGTGACAGTGCTCATCCTCTCAGGTATTACACATTAGTTGTGAGTTGTGAGTAGTACATAAATGTGCTCCATTACATAGGGGGCACACTGGGGGAATGGGTGATGAAGAAAAATGTAGAAGTAGTTTTTGGCCCTTACTTTGTAACATTTCTCTAAATTCAGCTAGACCTGTACATAAGATTTGCAAAACTAATCTGTTTCTTCCCCATCCTACCAAAAACTAACCCTTTAAAGAAAGGTTCAGTTAAACTTCAATGCCCCCCTAAACTCATGAATAAAAGACATAGATCAGTTAAAAATCTTACCATGCTTGCATTTCGAACATTGCTGTAAGAAACAAAAGAAAAGATTAGAAGTAATCCTAATGCCAAAGTGAGTTAGATCTAAAGAAAATAGGTTTAAATGTAAGAAAGCAGGCCGAATGTTAGAAGTGAAATTTGCCCAGAGATAAGCTTTAAAATTACATACAGAATCCAAATATATTCACATTGATGAATCCTTGCTTTAGACATCTGATACTCACCATGTGATTGCAGCCTCCATTCTTTTCAATACAAATATTGCACTTGGGACACTGGCAGAAAAACAGAAAAATGATATATAAACATCACTGAGAACACATAAGGCCACTCTCTCTACAAATGGAAACCTTTTACTGCTTGTAAATTTCAAGCCCAATTTGAGGGCTTGAATTCTCACCTCACACCCCCCCCTCCCTCCACACACATAGGATTTATACCTATCATTTCCTGAAGTCTTCAGGGAAGTCACAGATCTTTTCCTGACAATTATAGTCCCTAATAATGCAGACCACAAACATTGCATCCTTACAGCATCAGTGCAAGGTGTTGTGGTGATGCCCTACCTAGTGTGGCATCATTCAACTCAGAGTGCTGAGAACATCTAATAGAGAAGTGGAGTTGATGCAGGGGCCAGTGCTGGAGAGGAAATAAATATGGAAGCCAGGGATCTTTTTTTTAATAAATTGGGCTGTTTTACGTAAAAACATTTTTCCAAAGTTGAGCTTTGAAGAGACAAATGTTTTGGCTGTAAATTGCACAACCACATTGTGCTGGATTTTTTCTTTAGTAACTGGGAAGCAAAATAGGATGACATAAGCATCATGTTTGTAATGACACTGTATTATGACAACACCGATCCCTCAGATGGAAATGCAATGGGTCTGCCTGATGCAGAGAGATAGATCTTTGACATTGCAACAGCTGCTGGAAATGCCATCATCTCAGCTATGTAATATGTCTGTGAAGCACAGTGCCAAGCTGCCATGTCTGATGTTGGAGAGGGGGGATTGAGGGAAATAAGATGACAAATTATTTCTATAGCCATAAAATCCTAGTGATCTACAAAAGAAAAAAAAATGCAACAAAAGTTGAGCTGGAGTCCAGGACAACCAGGGTATTTGACTGTGCTTCCTAATTCTGCTGGACTTCAAAGTAGCTCCAACTTATGATATAAAGACTAAGACAGGGAGATGTTTGTAGTCCAGCAATGAAGAATTCAGGCAGGGCCTACGATGCTGCCGAGGATTTTAGTATAGCCGAAAACCTGACAGATGTTCCATCCCTTCCACTACACACACAGGATTTTTGTTTTCAATGACAAAAGACCGACAGATCAAGGAATCAATGGTGTACATACAGCACTGTTCTGTTCTATTGGGGGGGGGGGGGGACACTGAGCAAGTGGCACCCTGCTGTGCTCTCCACTCTTCACTTCCATTGCGGTTGCTTGTATTCTGACTGTCCTGGAGGATCCATGCACGACATCGGACGGCCGCTGTACACATGAACCCTGAGGCTCATATTGGTCGAGAACCATGTTACGTGTGTACAAAGCCTGAATTTGAAAATACTAGCTGCCTGACCAGTAATTTGGCATACTATATCCAATTCTTACTAAATCACAGATTTATCTGCATACTTGAGTCACGTCATTAACTCCAACTACTGCAGACATGACAGTAGATTTATTACACAATGAAGTCACAGGCAGCAGCTTTCTAGCATTCGGTATTATGACAATAAAGACAACCAATCATACTTCTGACCTGAAACACTTAAATACATCTTTTACACAAAAAGTATTTAGTATCTAAAATTGCTAAACATATCTTACATCTTTAGTGTGAGCACTGATGTAGTTTGCAGTTTCTGAGTCATCTGCGCACTTTGTCAGCCATTTACGGATGGTGGCGCAGTCTGTGGGGGCATGATACATTTGGCGGCAACGGAAGCTGGGTTGAGGAAAAAAAAAAAAAGTTACTCTGGTGGGTGGAGAAATCCTTGAAATACAAAGGTCGAGTTGAGTCAGTGCTTCGGTGAAATTGAAATTACTTTACACAAGTACTTCAATAATATCCAGTAAATGATTCACGGGTATACTTAGAATTATAAATCATGATATAAAGTGTAATGTACAATGGTTTGTATATCCAATATTTATAACTTATACTGTGTACACTGATAAGCTAAAATATTAGACACCTGCCTAATATTGTGCAGGGCCACTGTTTTCAAAACAGCTTTGACCTATAGAGGCATGGCATCCACACAACTTCTTAAAAGTGTTCTGTGGTATCTGACACCAAGATGTTAGCAGCGGATCTTTTAATTCACACTGCCTCCGCCAGCCTGCTTTTTACCTTAGTGCTGCTGCTGCTGCTATATCTTCCTAAAGCAAATGACACACACAACTGACCATTACCATTTTCTAAAAACATTAATATTATTATTAGCCGGTATTTATATAGCGTTGACATATTACACAACGCTTTACAAGCTCCATAGTCATGTGAATAACTGTCCCTCAAAGGTGCTCACAATCCAATGTCCCTACCATAGTAATATGTCATTAACACAGTCTAAGGACAATTTTTGAGGGAAAGCCGAATAACCTAAATGGATGTTTTTTTGGTATGTGGGAGGAAACTGGAGTACCCGGAGGAAACCCACTCAAACACGGAGAGAACATACAAACTCCATACAGATTTAGTGTCCAGGCCAGGATACGAACCTATGCTATGCTGCTAACCATTGAGCCAACCATGCTGCCCGTCTTATCAGACTAGTTTGCCTTTTTCACTAGCTCCATGGGTCAGGTCTGCTTGTGTGTAGGACTCAGTATGGGCAAACTGGCTTGTCTTTGCCTAGCTTTCAAAGACTCCCTCACAACTGCAACAATGAGCTTTAGGCACTCATGACTTTGTCACTGTTTTATCAGTTTTTGTTCCGTAAGACACATTTGGTACATACCACCTACTGCATAAAAGAAACAGTCCTCAATACCTCAAATTTTGGGACACACTGACCCCATTGTTTGGCCGGCGCATTTTGGACATTTTTCTTGTTTCCAATACCTCACCAAGGTTTACCTGACCTTTAATACTCTAATATACCCCAACCCTCTTAGTATTGCCGTAGTATTAACCCTTAAAAAAAAACAAATGGTATTCATTTCACCAGTCAGGGTTTTTTTTTTGTTTTGGCTGATCAGGATATAAGTCTTTATAAAAATGATCAAAATGCTGCTGTCATGCTATTCCAATCTTTAGAGAACTGAGCTAAACAGGTTTTATATTGATAGAAGCCATTGTGTAGTAGGTTTTAAAATTTTTCCTAAGTTGTTTTGCAATGTTCAACTATCTTTTGCAACATAAACATTGCAGCAGTGTAGCAAACAGCATTATCTAATCGATCAGATAATCATTGACAGTGGTATACCAAGTTAAGTTGGGCTTAAAATTAAACTGTGTTTTGCCTGTGTATGTGTTGTGGAAAAGGGGACAAATGTGAGCAAATCTGTTGATATCTGCAAAATAGGCTTGCAGTCTGCCTAAATGCTGCGTGGCATCATTCGCCATAAAAAGCCAACTACATAGTGAATGATCAGAAACAGGTGTATAAATCGGAGATAGCTTGTCTATTGGCTAGGCCATCTTCATGCACACATTTCATGTCAGAGACAATGGCAGCGTTTGAAGCTAAACTAAATTTTAGGCAAAAACATTTCTGAGATACTGGCCCTGCATTGTGGTGGATGATGTCAGTGCTTGCATGGGAGTTAGGAATAAGGCCAGTAAAGGTAGCCTATTTAACCCTTGCAATGTACAGGCTAACCCACTACAGGGAAGGATTTATATTAAACTGGAGTTAGGCTTTAAGCAAATACTACAGGGCCTTAGGACGCTTTAGTCTAACTTCTCTAAAATAGGATTGCTAAAACTTGAATTTTTCTTTTAGGGCTAGGGTTCCTATTTTTCCGGCTTGCTAAGTGTAATTTAGATCAAAGAAAAAAATGTGCAGCATGTTTGTGTTCAGCTCATAGACGGGTCACATGGACTTGGCACTTTTACTGCTGAACACGCCTGGCAGGTCAACAAGTCTGGGAATGACACCAATATGTAAAACTATGACTGACCTACATGAACAGCATGCACTGCTCCTAGCGAGAGAAAAAATGGAAGCTGTTCTATAGCCACTTAATGAAAAATTTAAACCTGATGTCAATGCAGCAATTGCTAAACATGAATATTTTGTAACGTAAATAATATCACACATTATGTAGATAGTAGAACATTATTTTCTTTGTTAGCTACTCTTTATCTAATCAGCCCTAAACCATAAAAAGGAGAATCTGGGTCATTACTGCAGTCACCACAGATTTTCTCTTTCACAAGTAAAACCTACAATGCCCACTAAAAGTCAACATGGTCAAAAGTACCACTCTCATTAATGTTGAACCTCAGCTTTACCACATTCTTCAGGTCCAATAATTCATTTAATCCCACCCCATTTCCAGGCTCATAAACTACTAGCCTCATGATGCCTTCTCCTTCCAATCTGAACTGTCCCTGACCCACCTAGTCAGTCCAATGGAGATCAGCTTAATTCTAATATGCATAAGTTAGAGAAGTCAAATGGTAAATACAATATGGAAGACTTTAAACTAGAATCCATGTTAGAGTGACTTGTGCTGTGATAATATCACTTACCAGAAGACCTCACTACACCTGTTGCACTGCACTCGCCGAGCCTTTGGCTCCTGAACCTGTATGACCATAGGTCAGTCTGCACCGGGGCAAAGCTGTAACTGATAGTGGCTCTGTAGGAGGAAGAGAACATAATGTTCAGTGTGGAATCTATAATGCACATTAAAGCAAAGCTTTACAGAGAGCTAGAAAAGAATATAAATGAATACCTCCACATAATCCCTGAAGAGATAGCGTTTATATTTGTCTTTTAGCTCCTCATTAGGCAGTAAAGGAAACACAAAATCTTCTGGCGTACGGAGCAAGCAGTCTTGGGCCATGCAGGAGATTCCTAGGAACAAATACCCCGATAAACGATAAGAAAACTATAGGAAGTAACCATTAAAACTGAGACCATCCCACCAGCTTCAAAAACATACCTACACCAACCCCATCTTTCACCAGAACTGTGCAGTGCTGCTCCCAACAGCTGCGGCAGAATGGATGCTGACAGGTCAGGGACAGCAGATTTTCCTTTCGAACAAACTGCATGCAAACTGCGCAGTGATGGGAGGAATGTGCCAATACCTGAAAAGATTAAGAACATTATCATTAGACTTAACATTTCTGAAAAATTACACATAATTAGTTGGGAAATGGCAATAGTTTATCATCAAATTTATTGAGTTTATATTTTTTTTTTATATCCACCAATTTTTTGTTATTAGCGTACAACAATAAAAACTCTGGTTGCTACCACAAAAACACAGAATCTCCTTTTGAAGACTTCCATCTTGTGTGTATAAGGATTTCCAGTAAAATAGTTTCAAATGAGCCCCCAGTGTTATTATGCAAACAGTTTGCCCTACTTGTAATGCAGCATGCTCCATGGAGTGCCAAGAAACTAGAGGAAATATATATTGTGCAGCAAAGCTTATGAGATTTTGCCCTGTGTCAACAGCCACTTTGACTTTCTGTTTATAACTACAAAGTATAAATTCCAAGTGTGACCTCTTATACAGCACGCTGTGAAGAACACCTCAAATTCCATAAAGAGAAAAGATTCTTGATGAAGCTAAGGAACTTCAGTGGAGAACTTGCAGCTGAAGCAACAGCCAGGCCCATTACAGAAACCAAAACACCAAGATGTGTGCACATAACACTCACATGTTTAGACGATGATGGCTGAACCCTGGCGTCAACTAACAACTGCGCAGAATTCATTTTATGCCTAGGAAGAATAAAAACAATGAAGTAATTAGCAAGTACAAAAACAAACACTGACAAGGTTTTATGAAAAAACATATACAGTACATCCCCGAATTACATGCAAGCTTGGTCCTGAATAAAGAAAAATAATCGTTCTGCTGCAAATCTACTGAGCTCCTAAATGCCTCTTTGAACTGACAACCCGGTGCCCCTGCTGCATCAAAATACAGTTTTGTCAGCTCTGCTTGGACTGCAAAATAACTCCATTTACAGCCTCCAATAAATATACAATACTCATAAATGCACTTGTTCCTAAACTCAGTTTTCCTGCATTGCATTACCAGGCATTTTGGTAAGGCAGCCAATTTGTTTTAAACATAATATGAAGTTACAGAAGATTAGAAGCCTAGCTTCGAGTCTTGACATCAAGATTCCACCTAATCTATTTTGCGAAGGAATAAAATAATGAAAACCTATGAATCAGCACCTAGTAAATGTAATTAAAATGATTTGGAATGAATGTAGTCTGCTTGGTCAACGTTTACATGAACTGCAGTGCAGCAAGTGGAGGTAAAGACACTTACCGTTCTAAAATTTCAGAGACTTGCCAATGAAAATGAACTAGGATGAGTTTTGCCACAGAATGAGAGACCTGCAGAAAGGAAGACATTAGAATGTTAAATTCATACCCAATCATTTGTATTTCATATATTTTTATAGGGACAGGGTTGCTTAAAGCTGCATACACACCTGCAATTTTTCTCGTTGGAAAGGATCTTTCACGATCCTTTCCAACGAGAAAAGACTGCACGATGCAAGAACGATGCTGTACATACAGCACCGTTCATGCTCTATGGAGAGGGGAGGGGGAGAGCGACGGAGCGGCACCCTGCTGCGCGCTCTCCCCTTCCCTTTCATTAGGATCGGTCGTCGTCCATCGTCCATGGATCCGCCAGGACGGTCGTCGGACGATGGACGACGACCGACTGTACACACGGCAGATTTTCGCCCGATAATTGCCCGATACCGATTATCGGGCGAGAAAAATTTGCCGTGTGTACGCAGCTTAAGTTTGCTGCAATGGCTATTATCTTTAGTGAGATACTAGCCAAGGGTACTCCTGCACATCTACAGGAATGCAGATTTCTCTTTTATAATACTTGGGGGTCACCAGGGGTATGGTCTTAGAATAGCCTTGAAAAGCTATAAAGATTGGCAGAGTGCTTTACAAATGTGAGCTCCGTTCCATTTACTTTGCAACACTGAATACAATTAAAAAGAATGTTAAAAAAAAAGGCCAGTTTGATGTCTGATATATGACCACCCTTTCCTCCAATTGCAAATTTTTCTACGCAAAGTTACATTGAGAGAAATGGGACACCACAGGTTCTAAAATGCAGCCTGCATGGAATAAAGGATGCATTGATGGGTAATATTGCAGTATCCATTCATGTATTTACCGTAGATAGATAAGCCTGGTGAAGATAATGGAGAAGCCTGTTCCTCTAATTCCAGGAAATAAAAAAGGAACTTGCAAAAAGGTTCAGAAAGTATAAAATGCTGATCTGGAGGGAACCCCCTCCTGTCAAAAGATAAACTCCACTTTAAATTCCCAATTTGGTTATCAACAGATAGTGAGGTCAACAGTAAAGGCAGGAAGAGCGATGGAAAATGCAATTCCTGAGGTTAAAAAAATGGCAGCCACTACAGGAACCCGGCCCAAGTAATCAATATGGACACAAGTTTTATATGACCTCATAAAAGCCATAGAGTATTAGGTTCAACAGGAGGTAGTGTGTCTAGTTACAAGTGCAGGGTCAGTGCCAGATAACTCCAGGCTGCAAATAGGGACAAGGAGAGGTCTGCGGGGGAAAAAACACAAGGGGATCTAGATGTTGATACATACTGTCAATGTTTACATGCTGCCTAGGGTGCAAAGCCACTGCTCTCTGCTGCTTCCTTCTAGGACTTTGTGAAAAGACATGTGAGTCAGCAGACATGGCAGATCATGATAGCCTGCCCTATCTGTTTTCACAAGCAGGCTTTACATTAACCCTAGAAAGGAAATTCTAGATAACATTTGTTTACAGATATTATGTAAATAATTACAAAGAAAAACTAGATACACTCATGCTAAATGTACCTTTAGAATATCAACTGGAAATCCTGACTGAATAGGAAAAGGTTTGCTTAAAGTAACTCCTCCAAAATATAGTCAAATGATTGCTGTTTATATTAAATATTTTTATTGCATTAATAATAAGCTATTTTTCCTAATTAAAAGCATTACATTCCCTTAATAAAAAGTGGTGGAGGAGGGTACAATTAGGTGAGCATAGAACAATAGGACCTCTGAAATTGCATGAGAGGATGAACCATTACAGTCTCATAAATTCACAACTTTTTGTTTGTCACATAACGTAAAAGCTCATTTTGATTTATCCGATCTTCTTGAGAGTGAAAACAATATATCACAGCGTGTTGGTTTACAGAAGTAAGTATATAAGATACTTCTCCTGGACTCCCAGGGAGACCATTACAAGACAGATAACTCTCAAAGGTATGAACTGCATACAAGTTACCTGAGCCTATAAATCAAAACAATTTATTTTAATAATCCTGATTATTATGAAACTACTTAAAAAGTGGAGCTTTATTCTAAATTTAAGAATTTGCAAGAAGGTTTTTTTTTTTGTTTTGTTTTGCACCTCCGTCATGTGACTAGAACTAGGGAGAAGATCACATGATCCCAATACCCCCAAAATCTTGCAAGTGATTAAGGGAGAGCAGCAGGAGCTTCCTACAAACATGGTTGTTTTGTCCTGAAAGGGTATAGTAACAATGTCTCTAAGATAAGAGCTGAAAGTAAAGCCGCATACACACGTGCAATAATAGTCATTGGAAATGATCTTTCATGACCCTTTCCAACGACTAACACTGCACGATGCATGAACGAGTGTTGTACATACAGCACCGTTCTGCTCTATGCAGTGGGAAGGGGGCAGATTCTCGCCCGATATTGGCCATGAACCAACTATCGGAAGAGAACTGTTGGACGTGTGTACGTAGTTTAAGGAGGGCTCTGTAACAATTATGTGCTACAACTGAATCACCTATAGTTAAGCTGCTGTTAGGTAAGATGTCTAATGCGGTTTACCCAGCCTAGAAATATATTCTCATGCAAGTAAAACAAAAGCTATGTATCAATGTAAAAATATAATCTCTTCCACGCTCCCTCTTCATGGAATTCCAGAGACCAGAAACCAGAATAATTATTTGACTACTTTTAGATATATTATCATTTTCCTTACATAATCAGCTTTGACAGTGGCACACTCTCCCATGACACAGTTCATTCCACCCCCAGCCAAGTTTTCTGCAGCCTGCAGATACTTCACATTGTCCTTTACCCTTCCCTATCAGAAAGGGCCAATGGAAATCCCTGCAATACAGTTTTGCCTGGCTATTTCTACTTGGTGGAATGTTATCAGCACTGTTTATTTTCCCCTTCAAGGACTAGTTAAACATGGCAAAGGACACTTCAAACCCAACTGAATCCTTTGAATTTGTTAATATCATATGGTCCTTTAATTGTATTTATTTTTTCTCTTTGGTGCTGCAAAAAGGGTTACAATATCCTGTGCAAGCAGCACATTGGAGAGCCCAACCACCACTCTGACACAACTCCCTGCAAATTACTCCACTATTTCTTTTTTTAGTCCCATTAAAGGAAAGCTCCTTGCTTGGTACCTCTTTGCAAAACTTCCTCAAACATCAGGTCAGTGAGATTTGGGGTTACATGTACCATGCTCCCCAGTTTTTATATAAAACCTGTATGCTCACATACACAGAATCTCTTTCAGGAGCCTCCATGGGCCACCTGTGCTTGTTGGTGTAAGAAAACAAGGACCAAAAGGTAGCCATGTTGGGATTCAAGAGAGACCCTGTAAGCTGGCTTAGCCACTGGATAGGCAGACATATACTTGGAATATCTTTCACAGCTGTCTTTTTAAAGAAACAAGGGCACTGTAGGTGGAAGTAAATGACAATTAAGAAAGCATTTGAGTATTGGTAGTAGTTTGCTGCTTTGATTTTACACACCAGGGTTTTAAAATATAAAAAAAAAGAGTAGGATCTTTATTTATTAAAAAAAAAGAGTAGTAGTGCTGAGAAACAAATGTACCCAGGAAATACCCCTAGAAAATGATAGTGTTAATAATGAAATGTTGCAGCAAATGTTGTATTTTTATCCCCATGGGTTGTATTTAAAAAGCAGAAGGGTTTTAAAACTGAACGTTTTGTATTTAGAAATGTGAAGTATTTTGGACAGAAAGTGTGCATAATTAATAATATTGAACCACTGATCAGAAGCATATTTTTGGTGTAAGCATTCATTACAGGACAATCAATTCTTTCAAATTCATGGGTCCTGTGAGTTCATAAGGTTTGAGGACAGGGGGAAACAATATAGTTAAATCCATTTCCTAAGAAAGATTCATGCAATCCATGTGCTTTACAACCATCTAACGCCCACCCTTGGAACTAGGAAGCAGGTGATGACGTGTTTTTTCTATTATAGCTTTAGGCAGAATTTCTCAACTTTCTCAGCACTGCTGACACAGATAGTGGATGATTCATTTTCTGTAGAAGCTATCCAAAAATAAAACACTGGATCTGGTAAAAAGCAAAGTACATCTGAGAGCCAAAATGGCCATTTTGATTTACAATAGAATATAGTTTATGTGCAACTTGGACATATTTACAAATACTACCCATACTGTTCAGGCACGGATAGTGATGGCTACCTGTAGTTTTAATTGCTGCATGATTTAGTGTGCTATGTGCACCCAGGAATGACAACCTGGACATTTAAAGTACACTGCTAGGTTAAGTGCTAAATAGAAAGTCGAAATGTATTATATTTACCGTTTTATCTGACAATAGATTTTTTATTTCAAAGGTTGGTATTTTGATTTATACACTGTACAGTCAGACTGATTCAGCTGGTGTCACCTCTTCCCCACTAGCCTACTAACTAAAGGATAAATCAGCATTATCACCTCTGTGTTTGGAATAATGTGATCTAAGCAGTGTTGGGATGACACAAAGAAATGTTCGGGTCTCAAGAACAAAATGAATCAATACCACCTTCAGGACGTTCATGGCTTCTCCAATGAACCTAATGGAAAATGCCCATGCCACTAGGAGAACTCTATAATTCTGCAGCAACAGAAGACTTGGGACATGGCAAATAGTTTAACTGCAGATTTAAAAGTATAGTCAGGACTTTTAGATTAGATCTGTTTAATGAATTAAGGTGACAAGATATTTCAGGGTTTTTAATTGCACTGCAGAAATATCACCAGGGATCAAGTCTACCTTTGTCTATGGGGATCATTGAAACAAGAAGTCTCAGTGAACTATTTACCTCCTGTATTAGTAAAGTAAATCAATTTTAAAATTGATTAATTTACATACTATTGATTTTATGTTTCAATATTTTTTTCAACATCCTCCAATATTTTACCATGGAACAACTGTTCTCTGTTTTAGATTTAAAAACAATGATAGAAAAAAAAAGACAAAACACATGCATGAAAAAAATGACAATTAGGTTTGAATCAAACAATAGAAATGTGTGTGAGCAGCATGATAATATTGTGGGCAGAAGATGTCAGGTAGGCAGTTTAAAAAAAAAGTCTACTTGTGCTTTCCATAGAATAAAATTTCAAAGAGATGCCTGTGCCATAAGCTTTAACAAAATCGTGGTGACACACAAGGCTCTAGGACTTGGCAGCCTGCAACAGAGAGGCTTTGATGCTCCCAGTGCAATGCTCTGTTCTTGCTGCTGAGGAACTTGGACAGTATTGATGTCTTGAAAAGCACTGTATGCTACAAACATACCTGTAGGCAAACTTGGAGCTTAGTAAAATAGCTGTCTGCTGACTGAACTGGCTTCCTTGAGTCCTGTGATAAACTGAATGCGGTGTGCTCATAACTAAAGATGGTGGCAGGTGCAGTTAAGCACAGCTTAACTTAAGATCCAAGTCTGATCGCTGGTATGACTCTGGCATGCATAAATGCTGTTTGAGTTCCTCAGCAATGACAACAGAGCTTTACATTGTGAGATGGCAGATGTTGCAGCATTGTGATGGAGCTAAAGTCAAGGGCTGCCTGTTAAAGGCTCTTAAGTTACAATTACTCCAGCCAAGCCGAGCCATTAGCTTTGAAAGTGAAGGCATACAAAGACATCTGTCAATATCAGTAATGCCCTCAACACTTTATTTTTTGTTCAGATTATATTTGAAATTTGTTCCTTTCATACTGCCACATGTGACTATTAGGTAGGCCAAGGTGCAAGGTTACAGGGTATGGTAAACTCCTATGAGGTGATCTACATAGAAAATGGTACATTTTGTACATTTACTAATTATTTTAACATTTATGTTGGAAGGTTTTTGTGTGTGTTTTCTTGCTAACATCAGCAAGCAATGAAGATTGGACAGCTGTAGGTTTGTTAAGGCAATATTTAACTCTCCTGCCGCCTGCACCACTGATTTTTGCAGTAAGTAATCTTCACAAACTGTTTTTTTCCAATTCTGCAGCTGATCTCTGTAGTCTGATCCTCCAGTTCCTACCTTACTACTGTGTCCTGTAGTGATGCAAGGGTGGAGGGAAACTATAAAATACAGCTGGGAACTGGGAAATCCACATTACCGAAAGCGCTGGTTTCAGAATTGTCAGCATAGGTCAGGTTCTCCCTAATACTCCAGTGTATAGAAGAACAAGGATAGTAGCTAACATGTACTCTGCCATAAGCCCTGTATTCCAAGAAATAACAACTGAGTCACTTAATGATCCAGAACAAGCATGTAGCTATTAAGGCAGAACTAATTTGCATTTGTGTTTCAGGTCAATGGTGCAAAGTTTAAAAACACCTGCTTGCCTATATATGTTTACTTGTCTGACAAAGAGATCACACTACCATCTAACTAAGGATAGAAATGCTAGCCACACTGCTAGTGGTTAAGCATCTCCACAATCCATCATTAATGCTAGATTTTTTAAAATGTGCTTCAGACATTAGTGTAAGCAGTGCTCACCTGCAGCATGGAAGCCAAGTTCGCCATCTGGTCATTGAGTTCATTTTCTGATTCCCTGTAGGTCAGACAGGTGAACTGGTATTCCTCTGGGTCAAATGAGTCTGCACCCTGTTGTTCCACATCATTAGCAACTCCAACATAGTAATCTTCTATATCTCCCGGGTCATCATCTTCCTCCTCTTCCTCCTCCTCACAATTAGGGTCGTAGTCTTCATTGCTGTCTGATCCTTGACTGTTCATGTCGACAGACATTTTACCATCAGGGGAGGCCTAGACTAAAGCTAAAAAATCATGTGCATGCCCACTTTACTGCAGGACGTCTTGCTGCTTTCTGGCACCCATCTGGGGCTGTAGTATGCTGGGGTGGAAAAAAAGAGAAGTTTTTTTTAACTATTAACATTTGAAAAGAGCATAAAAAAATTAAAAAAAAAAAACATCTTGATTTCAGTGAGACAGTTGTGCAGTGTAAGTACCTAAATTAGACATGCAATAAACCCCATGCAGTTCTTGTACAGCACAGCTCAGAATGAAAAAGGAAAGAGCAGCACAAAGAGTGAACCAGTTATATGCTGCAGTGCTCACATGTAAATATTTTGTTTTAATTTAGGTAACCCTAGCACTCTTGTCCTAAGATTGCCAAACTGTCTATCGACAGATATATATCAGTGTGTGAGTGCTGTCACCCTAGCACAGGAATTGATATATTGTCAGGATCACCTGGAGACCTAGTGGGAAAGAAAAAGTAGGAAGGTAGGGAGGACAAAAAGTGCAATTATTGCAAAAGTATTAAAAAACAAAGAGAAACAACAAAAATTCAGACATCATAAAAGGTGACTTTAGTACTGCACTAAATCCAAAATCAAGAAACTGTTCACACCAGAGCAGAAAACAATGCACACATCAAAAAAATCCTTTGAACTAATTAAAGAGAATCTTCAGAGATCATCAGTGAGATCATGGCTTGGGTGACAAGAATGGACATTAAAATCTGCAGCTGTGTAAATATTTTGCTGATGTCACCCACTGACAAGCAATGTTTTCATAAAGACCGTCAAGTAAAAGTGAACCGCAACCAAACACTAGGGGAGCTGGAAGCCCTGAAAAACCCCACGCTGGGAATTGTGGTCTTTTATAGTCAAAGTGAGATTTTAATTTACATGAGTAAAATAAATTCCAGATCCATTGTGATAAGAGGTGTGCATTTTCTTAGAAAGATGTTAGGTCTCTGGATATTGTGAACCAACTTTCTTTGGACTTAAGAAAACAATGTCCAAGCAACTAGCTAACTGTAAAGGCCTTCCCAATGATCAGCAATGTAGGAGTTGTAGATGCAGTATTTATAGTAGATGTTTTTTTCTAAAGACCTGAAAGTTATATCAAGGGGTTCTCTCATGTTAAAAAGTTCTTGAGTATAGTTTACCTTGATTCCAGTACGACTGTGTCATTGTGCACAAAGCCAGCTCCATAAAGAACTGGTTTGATGAGTTTGTTGTGAAGAAACTGGAGTGATCTTGACCTCAACACCACTGAACAACTTCAGGATCAATTGGAGCCAAAAGGGAACGAATCCCAACATCAGTACCTGACCTTACAGATTATTTTAGCTCAAAGACCTTCTCAAAAGTTTGCAAGGGAAAGAACAGTTCCATATTAATTCAAATCGTTTTGTAATGGGATTTCCACCAAACTCATACTGGTGTGAGAGTCACATCACTAGGAAACTCTTACAATACCTAGACACCCCCTGATGACACTACTGTCTTTCAGGGACAGAGGTGGGCAGGCTATACCTTAATGATGTCAAAGTTATAAAAGGCCCCTGTAGGGTTGGAAGAATAAAGGATACACAGTTTCTGCCACAGTTATTTTTCACTGTTTTTCCACACTTTTCGCCTGGTCAAGTTAAAAAAAATAGTAAATCCTTGTTAGATTAGTCTGCTTTAACAAGGAATGCATAACAGTTGCATTTCACTACTCTACTGCATTAGCTAAATTGCAGAGGGATGTTTAAAAGATTCATCACACTTGTTTTGTAAAATAAAATAAAAAAATGCACTATTGAAGTGCAGTACAAATGTCAATAGGAGCATTTAAAAGCAAAACAGATATTGATGTAACAATCATTTGGTATGTAGCTATGTCAAAAAGGACAGCTCTACCAATTTCACAAAAAGGTTCTTGCAGTGAATGAGGGACTCTGCATGTACCGGACAAATGCAGGATGGACAGGCTGTTTAAAAAGGTAATTGTTTAGTTTTGGAGAGGCATTAATAGTTAAGGTTCCCAGAAGCTTTAGTACAGTAAAATGTAAGTTATATTCTATAACTCATTCACTGTACACTAGAACAAAAAACAAAAACTACTGAGACTTTTCTGTATTTATGTAAGAAGAGTCACAAAAATGCAGTGCAGGCAAGGCCTCAGGTTAAGGAACCTATATACTGCATCTGTCTTAACCCCAGCAATAATTCCTGCTACACACAGGAACATTGCTAATAAAACATAGACCTACTATTTGTCTGCACTCCAAAACCACCCTGTTCATCACCTGGATAAGAAATGTTACTCCAGATTTGAATGAATGCATTACAGATTGCCATGCAAATTACTATTTCTTTGACTTGTTTTGCTTTAATTACTAGTCCTATAAACCCCCTAGGGGGGCGGTATAGAAACTATAATGGGTGACCTCTCCTTCTAAAGATTAAAATTCCTTAGACGTCATGCTGATCCAATGGCTTTAGTACTTTAAAGGACCATCTACATTATTGTGGTCCACTGCAGTGAATTAGGACAGATGGTATTTTTAAAGTGGCCATATCATGGACAGATTATATAAATTGTCTTTTCTGACATAGTTTTATAATATATACAGATTGCCTGGTTGTCATTCAGATCCTCGTCCTTTTTAAAACTGAAATGATACAGAAAGAGAATGCAGCTCAGGCGTTCAACTAAATGTCAAAGTTATGCTTGCGTCAGGTGTGTGACTGACACTACTGAAACCAAAAGATCAGATTTACGTCCAGGCAATTACTATTCTTTATAATGAGTTCATTAATGGCAGCTTCCATCATATCTCTCAGTAGAAACACCTTTATAAACGGCCTGCCAAAGTACAAAAAAAAAACGAAAATTGGAAACGGACCATTTTCCAGTGCAGTGCATTACAATGAAAGAGCAATGTGGTACCATAAAATATGGAGCCCTGAGACATATGTCAAAGCTGTGTTTCTTTGATGTGCTGGAATGCACTGCAATGCACCAAAGAGTGAACGGGCAATGGAATGATTTACGCATTATTGCAACATACCACAATGGATAGGTGCAAATGTGCCCATCAGTGACTCAAATCAAATGTTCTGAATTAGAGTTTGCCAATGTACAGGCTTGTTCCAGGTTAAGATAAAACAGCAGAGGCAAAAGAAAAAGCCAGACAGGAAGCATTTTCAAGAGGGTGTCAGAAATTGAAGTCTCTGTATATGGTTCAGTACCTAATTCTTTAACAGCTAGTATCACAAGATGCCTGCACATACCTGTGATAATCAGGAAAGTAGTACTCGGGTCTCTGTCACTGTTTCTGAACATTAAATATTTTATTATATTTTCTAATGCTAACAAGAAATTTTGGTGCTGAAGCATTCTATGTGTTTTATAAAGCGTCTGCTGTATTTTGCTACATTTAGCAAAACCAAGTTCCAATTTTAAAATGTTGGATCAAACGGCATTATTGGAGTCAGGCAATGTCCCTTCTGCAATAAGTATTCTTACCTGCCTGATCGCTCCATGGAACCTGTGCTTGCTGGAACATCCACACAGGAGGTACATCATTACGTGTTGGCCATGAGAGTTACATCATCAGCCATTGGTTTAGTTCCATTTTAGAGTGAACCTCATTTTCTTGAACTGACACCAAGGACTAATATAAAGGCCTTATGGTGCCTACAGATGCCTTTGAACGAATTCTCGAGATTTATAGGAGCCCTAAAACCAAATGCACTCTAATGCCTAAAGGTGCTCCCCATATTGATCCATTGCAAGCACCTCTATACACCTTCTCCTTTCCCAAAATATGAAGCTTAAGCCAACTTAACAGTTACTAAAAGGTAAAAATTTTTGTCAAAGGTTAAATAGCCAAGCCCTCATCTCGATGTCTAACCACTGATGTATGCAGAGAAGGGTCACATGACTGAGATAACACCGATGTGTCCAATGTGCAGGCTTTGATTGACACAACGCCTTCTCTGTTATGCTAGAGGTAGGATGGTATTGCACAATATGGAGGTGAGTTGGCTGTGTGTGGACAGGATGGAGTTTATGTTTACTGATCATACACAGGAGAATTGTTTATATGCTGCCAAGTTCACATGGGGCACACGTGGATAAACTCATAGCAAAGGGAAGGATTACTTTAAAGCAGAACTCCAGGCATTATCCAGCTACATATATGCCTGAAAGACACCTTTTGGAAGTGTCTTACCAATCAAAGAATTTGTACTTCTTTCCATCCAGTCCCGAGATTTACAGAGCCCTAAATAGACAGCACAGCCAACCTGATGACCTGACATTGTTTTGCTGCAGTTAGACGTATTCAGCATGGTCAGCTTCCCAGTCTGTGATTGGACAGTTATGGAAAAGCAACCATTAAAAGAGCTCATCTTTCCATCACTCCTCTTGTCAGTGCATCTGTATGCAGCACACCTGACTGGTTCCTGCTGCTCCCTTTCTCTGTCGGAGTTCTACTGCACAGAGGACAAGAAGCCAACACAAAGCTAGGATCAGGTACTTGTACTACCTGTACTTTAAAAATAAATTTCATAAATGCATAGCGGCATTTATTGTGTCTGTCCAGAGCTCATTTTTCCAAGCCTGAGAACAAACTTTTATTTGATTGTGTGTCATCTGTTATAGGTGCCACTGAGTTTTGCTAGATCTGTTTGATAACAAAAAGAACCTTCTGATCCTGCTACAAGCTCTGTCAACCTCACGTGCTGCAGTGTTTGTGGACTAAAAAACACATCCAATATAGGTTATGAAGATGAGTAGAGAAGATGGTGTCTTGCAGCTCTTCCATAGGTAGCATACAGTAAGCAGAGGTTGCACCGAGGGCTTCAACTCTCTCCTTGCTAAATTTGTGTTTGAGTGGGAAATATGATCAAGACATTAACTGCGTAGAATATGTATATTCTCCCGTGTATGCAGTATGTATGGGTTTCTTCCCAAATCCCAAAGACATAATGGTATGTGAAGTGTCTAATAATTAGTAGGGACATTAGACCAGGGTAGGGGCATCAGATTGTGACTACAGTGGACACATGTAAAACAGTAAAAACGGTGGGATTCATGCATGACTGTGGCTACTGCTGGGGGGGAGCATGCATGACTGAGACTGCTGCTAGTGGGGGGGAAGCATGCATGACTGAAACTGCCTCCTCAGGAGGATGGGGGGGACCATGCCTGTCAGTGACTGCTGCTGAGGAGAAGACCATGCACAACTGTGACTAGTGCTGGGGGACCATGCATGACCGTGACTACTGCTGGAGGGGGACCATGCATGTCTGATTGTTGCTGGGGGGGGGGAATGCACAACTGTGACTATAGTTTGGGGGGTGGGGGGACCATGCACAACTGTGAACAGCGCTGAGGGGACAATGAACAACTGTAAACAGCGCAGCAGACTGCGTTCTCTTCTAAGCGGCAGTTGCTAACATGATTAGGATCTCTCCAAAGCTCTGTGTAATATGTTAGCAATATATAAACACAAGATAATGATAAGTGTTGTCACCCAGGAACAGGAAGTGTGTTACTGTCAGATGACATTAAAAAAAACTAAACCCCAGAAAACAAAAATAAATGCAGCCTCCGCATCTTAGCGCCAGAAAGCTGCATTGTATGACATTTGTGTATCACTGGAAGACAGGAAAGGTGACCACACAGCTCCTTGATCCCTAAAATTCCTCATTTGTGTGTTTAGGATTTGTTTACCCCAGAGAAATTGTACTTTTATTCCTGTAACTACAGTAGGGTCATGTTACCAGGGAGGATATAAACATTGCAGATTAATCTAGAATTCCCCCATTGCAGCTAGGATTGCCCCACATTACCCTCCCTCAAAATTCAGTACCACCATTGCACACATTCCTCCAACTAAACAAAACAAGTGCCACCCTACCCCGGGGAGATTGCCCCCAACAGCACAAAGCTCCCCCTGCCCCTCCCCCATTATTACTCACTTTGAAGGCCCCCCTCCTCCCTCCCGGAGTACTGGAATCCCCCCCAGCATCCCCTGTTGACAGAAAGAGCCCCTCCAACAAATGCCCCCGAATCCTTCCCAGCAGCCTCACCTAGCCGGGACCGTCCTTTCTCCGACACCCAGTTTATCCGCAAAGTCCCGGGGGAGGCGGCGCTAATCCCCTCAACTGCTCCACCTCCACCAGCCTCTCCACCGAATGTCTACAACAGGAAGTGCTTCTCTCTCAGCCTGACGTCACTTCCGCCGATCCTGTGCGGGGGGGAGGCTGTGACAACACTGGTGGGCGGAGCATGTTCGCGGACCGCTTGAGGTGGGCGGGGCTGCGGGAGGAGGCCTCTGTGCAGTACTGGTCACGTGTCCTAATCTCCGCGTGTCACACTGTTGGTAGCTGTTTTGGCTATTTTGAAGCTAAATTTGCTTTTTTGAGAGATCTGCTAGCTAAATCGTGTCATATAAATGAACCAGTAATATTTTAGCTTTGGTCTTGCACCAAGCAGAGTGCAATCATAATTCGAGGGACAATGCCACCTTCTACCTGTGATGCAGCAGTCGTTTATTGGTTAGAAATGGAATATTACATATTTAGTGTTTGTCACCATTACAAATTTGCTTTTACAAGTTTTTTTTATATTTAAAAATATGTATTTACACAAACTATGTGGTCAGATGTTTATGGACACCTGTGATTACACCTACCTGTGCGGAGTTCAGATATTCCCAATGGATAGGACCCATTCACACAACTGATTCATCAGTTTGTTGTATTTACAATAACATGCCAGCACACTAACAAAAGGCTATCCACTACCAAACATAATGCATTGCAGAATATTGTATTGCATTCTGTATGGTTCAATGAGCTGCCACAATGCAAGGAACGTCATCATGTGAACAAATGTGTGTTAATGCAGCCTACCTGGAACCAAAAAAATTAAACAAAGAGTATAAAACATATTCAAAAGTTTTTTGTTTTTTTTTCATAGAATAAAGATAACTAAAACCCATCATTTTTCTCTGTCTCTGTACCAATGGTAATCACCCCTGAGGAAGGGGAGGCCGATCCCTGAAATGTGTCGGCCTCTTTCTTGAATCTTTAACAAATGTTTTATATTGCTATAGAGATGTTTTTCTTGATTTCCTGTTTCTCTTTAAATTTGTCCCTCTGAGTGCTTGAGGCTTTGCACTTTCAAATTTACAAAGTATGTGGATCTCTATTTCTTATTGCATGATGAGTAGCCTTTGAATGTAAGTTCATTTTCTAAGATCAGCTTACAATACAGCAGCCTGGAGGCGTTCTGCCCCCTAGTGCTGTTTGGCTTGCCTACCATAATCTAATTTCCTAAATGTATGATTGGCTCACTGCTTTTTATAAGATTCTATTCTGAGCTATAAGTCAATTTAAAGGAATTCTCAGCAATAGAAGTTTTATTTATAAAGGCATACCCCAGAGCTCATACCTTTCTAAGGATATGTGGATGCCAACATGGTGGCTATTGCACAGGTAAATATAAAAAGTGTTCCTTTCCATTTTGATGCAGACAATTATTAAAAGGCAACCTGTAGGCTGGGATGACATCAACCTTCTGTCATTTCAGGGCTGCAGTAAGCTTCTCCTATTGAAGTGATTATGAAAGATTCCTAATGCACACAGCCACAAATTTCAGTCTAGGACAGCGGTCACCAATCGGTGGTCCGCAAGAAAATTTTGGTGGATCACGGCTCTGGCCAGTGTGCCCCCGAGCAGGTTCAGGGGAAGGGACCCACTAGGGGAAAGCACTGGCCAGAGCCGGGGCCGATGTTTTCCATATGGATCGCAGGCTCAGGGAAGTGGGCAGGTTGTGTCTCTGGAGACAGGCTCAGACCTGTGATGGGAGAGTGGGTGGGTTCTGGCATCATGACGTCACTAAAGGGGAAGTTTCTTCCCCTTTGAGTGACACCCGGCTCCCCGTGCATGCACTGCCAGGAGCCAGTAAATTTAGTGGTCTGCTGGTCCGAAAAGGTTGGCGACCACTGGTCTAGGAAGTAGAAATTGTTGTCATAGATGATGCAGATGAAGGCATTAAAGCACTATGGCCTTTGTGGGAGGTAATAAAAACCTGGAAAAGTTACACTTACACATTAGTTAGTGCGCTGCACTTGACATGGAAACATACATCTAGGCCCACTATAAAAGACAACTGCATCTATGATACAAGTGTCCTTTATTCTAGTGGCCGTCAACCTTTTGGACCTCACGGACCCCTACATTTAAGGACTCTGGACCACACGTGTGCAGGGCGCCGTGTGTCACTTAAAGGGGAAGAAACTTCCCCCGGAGTAATTTCATGATGCCAGAACCCGCCCACCGCCCTGAGCCTGCAATGCGTATGGGAGACATAATCCACGGCTTTGGCCGGTGTGCCCCCCAAGTGGTGTACTTCACCTGACCCCGCTAGGGGGGGCACCAGCCAGAGCCGCGGACCACCAAAATTTTCTTGCAGAATACAGGTTTGGGACTGCTGCTTTAATCAATTCTCTTTACCTCTATTTGTGCTACACATCTGGATAAATATTTACTTACCTCCCCCATCCAGTGATTTCCACTGTTGGCCCCAGAATGGCCCAGCACAGCCTTTCCACCCAAATCCTCCTTGGTGTGCATGCATGCTGAGTTGACATTCATTGACCTATTGGTAAGCTGTACCCAGCTGCATCATTGGAGGCTGCCATGGGTATAACATTTCTATAGGAATTAATATTTACCGTATGTACAGCCAAGAAAGACCAATGGGATGATTTTGTTTTGACCCCAGGTGTGTATGCATTGAAGAAGGTAAATTTTTTTTGTAAACCAATTCCTCTGATTTTTTTTATCTGTAGTTGTACCCAAAAACAATTGCACCAAAAGTATAGTTGCCCTTCATATAAGAATAAACATACTTTCAAAATCCATATAATATCAGGTTAGTATTTTGTATTTTTTTCTGAATATGTGTTATAGGAATACCCAAAAACCATGACAATGCCCATCAGCTGTGTGTAGATTATTTGAGTGAGTTGTTGAAGGGGTTCCCACTCAAAGTAATTGCATTGCCTGTAATAGTTAGTTTTCAGGACCCAAACATCGGGGCAAGGATTTTTTTAAATTGCTTAGAATTGTATAAGGGCATCAGCTATGGCAGATAACAGCCACTATGACAGGTTCTCTTTAATTGCTAAAGCAAGCCAGGATAAAGCAAAAGCCAATAGCTTGATGAAGGTCCCCAGGGGCAGTAACATTGGCCTGTACCGACTGAACTTGAATTGATTCCCAAAATAGAATATTGTAAACACGCTATTGTAAATCATGCTTCTATCTCAGGAGACAAGGCCGCCGTGTGATTACCAGCCAGCTCTCCATCAAAGGAAAGAAATCTGTGTCAAGACACTCCAATAATGCAGATACAAAGAAATCTTTATTGCATACAAATTGACGCTCAATCGCACACCAATAAGTGTGAACCAGGAATATGCTTTGATATTTATCACCCTACGCGACACTGACATTGTTTTATAACACATAAGAAACAAGCAATCATTCTGATGATATATAAAAATATACTACATCTCAACACTGATTATTGGCTTTTATTAACAGCTGTATATATTAATAGGAATATCACTTCCATTATTGTTCAATGTATAATAAAATGCAACTAAACCTATAAATAAAAAATAAAGTGTAAGCAGGCAGGTTCTTTATTAATAAAATAATCTTACCTGCCTATTCACAATTATTTAACTCTCCTCACTCCATCGACAACATCTTCATCCAGCCCTATTCCAGGTTTAGGATCTTAAGCCATCTTGATTTTCCAGGCCAGAATTACACAACTCTGGTGCATGTGAACAAAATATTCATTCTTTGCAGCCAACTATGCTGCATGCTCAGCTCAGTGTACTTTATGGAGAAGATTGCAAACAGGCAGGTAAGTTTGTTTTATTGTAAAATGAAAAAAACCTGTCCCTTCTGCAATAAAGAACCTGCCTGCTGACATTTTTTTTATTTGGTTTAGTTCTGCAATACAATAGATGGAAAGAAAGTACATTTTGGATATGTGACATCTATATAAAAATGAAACTGATCCCATAAAAAGAAAACATTTACATATTAAAGACAGAATGAAATAAAGGCAGAGAGAAATATATACAGAGGTTCACTCCACCCAAGATATTCCAGTGATTTGTCAATGCTGGAATTGTAAAACACCTGACAGTCACAAATCTTTTGGGGACTTTGCTAGTGAGATCTTCAAGCCTAGTTCCTGGGATGCATTCAGCTTTGTTCTATACATATTTAGGTACCCACTCATGTATACGTGAGAGGTACCCACTGAAGTTTTTATTTATTTGGTACAATAAAAATTGTAAAAATGGCTGAGAACACATTAGAGAAGGTGGGAACATTTAAAAGTTCAAGGTGGGTGAAGAATAAAACAAGAGGAGCAGAAACAAACAAAGGTGGTGGGACACCCAAAATTCCCAGATGGAAAGGAACTGGAAATTATGGCAGGGAGATCTCACTGTTCCAGTATCCAACACATATGAGAAACCAGGGGCTGATTCAGTGCACCAAGCTTCACTTAAAAAATAAAATGTCACTTTTGAATTGAATGTATCCTTAATTACAAAAAAAAAGAAAAATATTTGGGCTTTTAATAAGGCAGTAAGCACGGTGCTATGTTTAAGAACCCATACCCACTAATCTGCAAGCATAATAATTTTTCTGAATGGCTGCTGGGGGTTTTTGTATATCAAAGCACTACCTTATTAAAAAAAACCCTGAACAATGAAGCTGGTCAGTGTTCATCCTCTTGGTCTGCTTCTGAGTTTACAGTCAACATGTCTTTGAAATCCAAAGTGGCACCAGTCATTCTTTGGAAGATGCCCCTAATATCGTCACAGGTTGTCTCGAAGTGCGTGGTCGCGTCATAGGATCGTGAGATAAAAATCTATGGAGAGATAAAGAAGTTGTCATCAGACAAATATGTCTTTGTGAGGAATAGATATGTGTGAACAAACCAGCCATTATTTATGAAATCATCTGATATTTATAACGATAGATATTGGAGATGATTTGTTAAGCTGCAATGCAACCGAGAGTAGGCTAAATAGTGATCAAACTTAAATTAAAATGCAACAAAAAGCATAACTGTTCCTGTGCGTTGGGCCCTATGGCTCCATATAAGTCATTGCTGCTATGTTCTCCAGATCTGGAGGGATATTTGAGCATATCACTGCTGTGCTGCTCACTGTTCTCCTTGCTGGAGAGGAAGCTATACCTGATAACGGGCAGTGCAAGGATCACCCTGCTTTTTCTTTATTCATAATGCTCATCTGGGCTTCCCCGACCTTTTTTGCTGCACATAAGGAAGCAAAACAAAACGGCATGGACCTAGAAAATTATTGTCTTCTCCAGCTTTTTTGGGAGTAGTAGAACTGAGGCTGGTCATACTTGCTAAGGGTCATACAATAACGTTTTCCACCATTTTATGTCCTTGAGACTGTACCAGTGAATTGATCTTCCAGAACTGGGCACTATGGTGTAGTCACAGTGGTTCATTTGACAGAGAGGCAAAACCCTGGCTCAATCACAATGGCCACCTCTTCACAAAGAGACAATGAAGAAGAAGTCATGGTAAGTCACTAATGGGGAAAAGATCAGCTGCAGGGAGACCACAGGCAATACTGGTGACTAGTCCTTTGCCTGCCTGCCCAGTTTTCACTTTTTATGAGATGACAGTTAATATCCATATACAGTATTTGCTTTTACTAAAACATTTTTATGTCAGTGCTGCCTGGACCAAGAAGTGGATAGACCCACAAAAGCCTATCCTGCAAATCTAACTGTGCAAATGCAAAACATATCACATACAGTACTTTACTCTGTTGTAGAAAGTACACAAATACAACTACAATCACCTTAAATATGTTCACCTGTAAATCTAACTGAAATACTTTTTACATAAACAACTTTATATATGTCTTCTGGCTCTTTAAGTAAAGGCAGCAAAGGGTTAAACACCAAAAAATATCTACACAAGAGTACAAGTTGTCTCTTGGTGGCTGACAGAATGCCAAGGCAGTTTGTTAATCCGTGTGCCAGCACCTCTCAGCAAAGCATGCATGCCTAATAGCCCACTTAGAAGAGACGCACCATCACCTCCCCCTGGCAAGGCCGGTGCTGTGATGTGAGCATGACATTGCTAGTAAGAACTCTCTAATCTTCCTCGGCCTTCAGAGTAGTCAGCCTGAGTTCATTACCTAGTGCTGCTGCTAACCTGAGAAGAAGTCAGATTTAAAGTAACAGTAAATTTAATGTGTTGTTTTCATTCAGAATTTATGCACTGAATTACACTCTTCTTATTTTATTCTTTCCTTATCTGCATATATCTGCACGTCACCGGACTTCCATTTTAAAGGTCAGTTTTCAAAGAGTACACGTTTTGAACTATTCGTTCTGTGTATATGTTAAGAGGAACTAAAATCAGAAGAAAATTGTATATATGTTGCAGCAGCCCATAATACATCACCTTTAAATGTAGCATGCCTGTTTTCTTGGATATTTTGCTGTTTTCAGCTCTCCAATAAAATAGGCTACCATATTACAATGTGCATTAATGCGTGAAAAAATGTGAATGTGCAATAAAACAGTCCACCACAATGCCAAGATCCGAATGGGCCATTGCCCAAGGGTCTCACCTGGTTCTTTGTTCCTTCATGCTTTGGGATATATTGGTTACTAATGGAGACAAACCTACATGATAAAAAGGACACAAAATCAAACAATAACACAGGCATTCATAAACACTGTACTGCATTTGGGCAATACTTCGCCAGATATGTAAAAAGTTTAACACTTCCACCAAGCAGGGGGCATGTGCAACGGAGAGTAGCAGGAGAAGCAGACCTTAATACAATTGGAAAAAGTCCTTTAACAGAAATGTTTCTTTTAACAGAAATGTTGGTGGAATCGCTCTATTCTTTGTAAGATTTCCCCTTCCTGTTGGGACAAAAGTTGTTTCAACTTGAAAAAAAGAACACAAATGACCAAATGTGCCGTTACTGATCACTGGAAGTTTACATTAGAAAAGTGTTTCTCAACCAGGGTTCCTTACATTGCCAACAATGTAAGAGGTATTTTCCCTACTTACCATCAGGTCAATGTACTATGAATTGGGCATAGCATAAATATTGGCAATGGTTCCCTGAGACCTGAAAGTGATATCAAGGGTTCCTCCATGGTAAAAAGTCTGCATTAGACAATGGACTATAGAATCTACATCCTCTCATGAGATAACTGGTATGTTGTCATCTTCTAGGATTAAAAAGGAGGCCAACAAGAAGGCCACCCCCAACAGAGGAGTCTTACTTATGGGCTCCAATATTGCAGGCATACAGGCTCCGACAATACAAATCCAACAGTGAATGAGCCTAGTTAGCCCTCTGCCTGTTCTGGTTCTGCTTACTTCTGATCGATGGGTTCCAGGAGTTCTAGGGCAGGCTGGATCTCACTTTCCGGATTCTCAGTTTCTACCGTCGTGCTAATTATAGCAACATACTTCCCATCTGATGCCACACAGTGCGAACAAGAAACCATGCACACGTAGATATCTGTGCGGGGAGAAAAATATGACAGATTGCAGTTCTAATCACCCCTGCTATAAATATTATTACATATGAGCAACGTGAGCGCATGGGTAGGAGTGGGCTTTTTGTGCTGGTTTCTGAAAACAACCCCCAGTTAATTAATATAACAAATCATATTTTTAGCCATCCTTTGATGCTGAATGTATCCTATGGGAGACATAAAAAGAGTAGAAATAAAAGACAGAAGACACAATGTTCTAATTTTTCAATCTATACTTTGCAGGTAAAGAACAACAATAAATATCAAGGATGAAGAAAGAAGCCTCTTTTGAGGGAATCCTTAATAATAAACACACAACTTTGTATTTGATGCATGAGCCTTTTATATTACTGGCAAGAATAAGGACGTTGTAAATAGGTGGCATACACTTTTTTTAATTGTCTCTGCCACATATTTATTGCTGCATTCCAATAGGAACATTTGCTGTTACTTTCTGTCCGGTTGATAAGTGTCAAACAGGAAAGAAACTGGCATGCAGATTTGGAGGTATGGGATTAAAGCCATCTTCACCTGGTAAAAATATATAGTTGTATTTACATTCAGAGGGTATCAATGCCAATGGCGGCTCTGTTTAAGAACTACAGCTGGCACTGGTATCCAATACTTCTTGATGTGGCAGAGGCCATGTCACCAATGGAATGCTGTGGTTTCCCCCCCAGGTCTCCATGTCACTAAAAGTGTTGGATGCCTTGATCAGAGCAAATACTGTAGTGTCTGCCTGCCGGACAAGTAAATAAAACTAATTTTCTTTTACAGGGTGCATGTGGCTTAAATATTTGTAACTAATGTTAAGGTTGTTTTAATAAAAGGGGAATTTTAAACCATAGGTATGCGTTACTTCCAACCTGATTTCCTGTTGACCTGCGTCTGGGGAATGATGATTTGGCAAGACGTGCACTCATTGGTATTCCTGATTGGATGGCTGAGGATGCAGATAACCCTGATCACTTGACCGACCTTCTTTACTTGGTCAGGTACATAACTTGGGTCACAGATAATCTGCTTACAGTGAGCGATCTGTAATGTAAGATGGAACATTGACAGCTTTTACCAGAGGTGTAGATAAAAGACCTTGGTGCCAAATATTAATGGAGTTCCTCTCATAGTCTCAAGTCAGATGTCCTAATAAACCATTGAAAAATGTATTTTGATTTTGTATTATGCAACAGTGGAGTAATAGCTGGTTTAAAGAGGATTGGTTGTGCTTGGATCTTCTGACCTCATGGACACACGTAGGCAAAATGCAATCTAACACGATAGGCAAAGCACAGGTTAGATTCAGGGTAGAATCATAGTTTTGCTTTGCCTATCGTGAATTTTTTTTTTCCTTAACTGATGAAAACTTTTTCTTTTTATGATATGTTGGGTTTAGTTGGGCACCATTTGCAGAAAAGGCAAAACATGAAAGGATAATCAGAACCATATAATCATGATAACGCATTCATACCTCTCCCTCAGATCTCACACCTACTACTTTCCCCTTTTCCATCAGGATCTCATCTATGGGTTTGTTGAGCATATATATTCCTCCATATAGAGCGCTTAGCCTGCAAAAGACAGGGGAAATTAAATTATTTATATAGACCTGATCCAATAAATCCACCCACTGTTGGAACCTCAGTACTTGGAATTAGTGTTCTCACCTGGCAAAGCCCTGAGTCAGCTCCCCCAGACCATACAGAGGGTACAGGTAGGGGCTTTTGTTGTATTTAACCAGGGACTCGTAGTATAACTTAACTCGGTTTATGGTTTCTAAACAAGGCTGATCCAAGTAGCTGCAAAAAAAAAATATAGATGGTTAAAAGGTAAATTGCTAGTAGTGCAGATCTAAGAATTTTCTGTGGGATTAAGTTATATTGACTTACATATGCAAGGTAGGGAAGGCAGTTCACATACAGCACCATTTTAGCTTGGGCTTGTACTCAACAGGTTCAGGATGAAGATGCAAATTATTCATCACCCTTTCTGGTTTATTTAGGTGCTCATATACACAAGTTGCATTCAGCTGCATTACTTAAGGCATCCTCTAATCAATTACATCACAAATTGCCATTTGTCCCAATTCACGCTAACTATCTCTATTGGTATGTGTTGGTCAAGCTTGGAACATGCTGTAAATGCAATGCGTGTGGGAGCACTAATAATCCCTAAATTGTGACTTCAACATTATATAGATCTAAGGACTTTCTATGCATTCTTACTTGAAGGTACTTGTTGGCAGAGTGGCCAATCACCCTGCACCACCACTGTCACAAGAAATATAGAGAGTGAATCATATGCCCCCTACACCTGTGAGTATTGGATATTTCTGTTAACTCATACTGACGTAAGCATTGGTGGAGGAACATAGGAAATTTAGGTACCAAGTGTAGACCTACTGTAAAGAAGATCTCTAGTACAATATAAACATAAACTTTTAGGAAATTAATAAAATAATCTAATTTATTGCTGAGCTGAGAGTAGGAAAATCTGCCTTGTAAGTTAATAAGGATCTATGACATTGCACAGTGTTACACTTCCCCATCATCCCTGTTAAAATGAATTTTCCTTACTCATCATTCCTGTACAAGGCCAGGGCGTGACCGGTGAATGACATGACGTCTGGGCCGAGGTCAAATTTCCGGTATACTTCTCGCATAGTCATTCTCTTGGGATCAATATCTTGGTGGGTCTTGACGTCGTGTTCATTGAAGTTCACCACAAATAGCAAGAACTTGCGAAAACGTCTCTTTTCAAACATGCCCATTAAGTCTAGAAGTGAGCAAGAGGTCAACAACTGAAAAAGTTAGAAAGAGTGCCATAATAAATTGTATCAAATTAGGGTGGGCTTTTTGTGGCCTCAATGGGCAATTTTGGCAAACCATTATGAGATGTAGAAGAGTACCTAACTGGTATAAAGGAATAAATAAATAGCAAATATAATGAAAATACTCTTTTCTGGATATGCCCACTCACCTGAGACCAGCGCTTCTTCCTCTGTGCAGGGTACCTTGTGAATGCGTCCAGATTTGTACACGTAACTTCCATCAACCATTTTGAAATCAATGTATCGGGTCACTTCTGTGTATAAAAGTATCTTTACAAGCTGTCCTAACAGGAGCAGAAGAGAGACCGCACACATAGAGGTAAAGCAATCAAGAATCAGCTACTATTTTCTTCTTATAACCCACACCTAACCCCCCAAATAGTGTGTATTGGTACACAAATGATTATAGGAAAGCAATTATCAGCCCATAGGTAATCTTTAACCTTCACAGTCTCTCAGCATGAATAATGCAAATACTTATTTCCTAACAGATTCTACAGATTTGCTCAGTGATGTTTTGAAGGTTTATCCCAATCTGCAACATATTTTCTTACCATTGGCCATAAGAAACTTGGGGACCAGATCTACGTTCCACTCTCTGCCTCTGCCCATTGGCTCTGGAGGACCAATCACATGAAACCTTCGATATAGCTGGGGAGGAGAAGAGACGATATAAATGGCTTCTGTCTACCACTGCAACCTTAGGATAAGGATGATCATTAAAAACCTACTATACCTCTTCCAGGGGTGTGATTGACGCAGTTTCTCCCCCATAATAGTTGTTACGATCTATGTGCAAAACCATTTTTCCATTTACAGACATGATCCCAGACAGCACACATTCCTGAGAAAAGAAAAAAACTTGTGTTTTAAGGTTTATATTACTAAACTAAACTTTTACCTGCCATTCTATCCTTTCTTCCATTATTTCTAACACACTGACAGAAGGCACAACAGGTTTACAAAGACAATTGTAAAAAATGTAATGGAACAACCAGAAGAGAAACACAGACAGAATCAGAGCTAGGTAATAGGTATATGAACCCAGAATGAACACACCATAAGTTCACAATCCACTGTACCACCATAACAACTGCACAGGAATTTCAGAGGCAACAATAATGAATATTAGGCTGGCATTTGTGCACATTTGAGTTGTGTATAATACATAAAAATTTGTCACCGTGGTGCTTCCCCTGCCAGCTCTGCTGCACTCGTCTAAAGTCTACCTTGGCTATGTAGAAATCAAAGTTGAAATAAAACTACACTGGATTATATTTTTGTGTCATTTTAGAAAGTTAAACTGCCTATGGATTTTGTCAGACAAGTTGCCATATTTGCCTATAATGTACAGATTTCCCTTGCTTTTTTATTATCCTTTTTATCAGCGTTGAACCTCTCTTTCTCTCTTTTTTTTCTTTTTTTAATCTTTTATCTTACTTTCTCTCTTCCCCATCTCCCTTTCTCTCTCTGTTCTCCCTTCCCTCTTATCCCCCCCCCCCTTTCTCTTCTTCTTCTTTTATCCTACTCCCTCTCTCATTTACTCGTTTACTGCCTCACTTCTCTCTCTCTCTCTCTATGCTATTCTTTCATGTTCTTTCCCTCTCATGTCCTTTCTTCTCTCTCTTCCTCCTTTCTCTCTTCCTTCTTGCCTGGCATCTCTTTCTTCTCTTGTCTCTCTCCAATTTTTCTTTCCCCTTCTCCCCCCTCACTTCTTTCTCTCCATTTCCTTCACTTTCTCTCTGTTTCTTTCTCTTTTTCCTTCTTTCCCTCCTTTTTATGATTTTTTTTTTCTCTCTACCTGTCTTTTCCTTCCAAAGAAGAATTCTTTATAGATAAACCATCAGTGAAATGTACTACAGAATATTTTTTTGGAGAAATGAACCAAGGTTATACAGTGGCGTCATTCCATCTATTATTAGCTGCCATGTGTTTTGCATTAAAGTAAGTCTTCCACAGAAAAATATAATTTATCTGTTGTACAAATGAGAAAAAAACATCAAGTCATACTATTACTTCCATTAAAGAAACCATTCTGGTAGTAAAATCTAGAAGGTGACTACTGGGGGTGCAGAGAGGATCATGGATTCTGGAGATTTGATGTCCTCACACAATATAGGTTAGTGTGAATGGACCTTTATGTACATCTTCTCCCCAAACAATTCAAAGGGAATGTAAAAGCAGCTTGAAGCAAGGTAATGCAGAGGTCAACTGCAGGTCAAATACAACTGTCAATGATCTCTGAATTATTTTATAAGCATGTGAAATTATTCTCAAATGCAGCCATCAGAGCAGACGTGAGAGTTTGTACAGAGCACCTAGCAAATAATGCATCTTGCACATGTTAGATGATTGTTTGCAAATCTAGCATTAGTAAAAGTGTCCCCCAGCATCTTTAGTAAAATTTAGGGATGTGCTAAATCACAAACTAGTGAATGCTAATGACAGATAATGCTTTCTTTAGGGATGGGCACAGTGGGGTGCCTATTGTTCATCCTCCTTCCCTTTTTCACAGAATAGAAAGTCTTATCTGTAGTGTTTGTTCCACTGCTGCTGTAAACAAATAACTAAAGACCGTTTCTAGATATATTGATTGAGCATGAGGACAAAGCTTGAAGTAGATCTTCCAATACACTTGAATAAGCATTGCTCTTTTTAGATCAGCAAGGCCAATTTTAGAAATGTCCAAGTGGGCAATTTCTTGTGGCCCCCAATTTATATAGGGTCCCAGTGGATAGACTGGCAGGGGATGCAGGAAGTTAGAATAGTGTGCATTTGTGGCCCCCATATCTGAAAATACCCATGATCACCACTTTCTTTCAGTTCAGTTGCTAGAATGGTGCGGGGGCTGAAATGGTGTGCATTTAAGGCCTTCAATTCAGTAATACCCAGGGCCCCCATGCAGCCATGTTGTATACACCACCCCTGTGTCCCCTAAAGCCTTGCTTCATTAGGAGTGTGGATTTCAGGTCTTAGCACTAATAATGGAAACATAATTTGCTCAGTTTTTATAAATTACATACTCAGCTAAAACAAAAAAAAATAACATGCTGTGAGGCTTCCACCTGTCATGAATATTGCTCGAGCCCTTCAATATGGCTTCATCTTTTGTGCAGAGCTGACAGATGCCCTCTAAATATGCAGCAGAACAACCCGGGGCCGTGAGCTGTCAACACTCTATTCCTCAGTGAGGCAGATTCTTGGCTGCAGTTTTATAATGTAATGTTTCCTCAGAAATCAAGTTATTCAGAGCTGTTTGTGAAATTGCTGAATTGTGTATGCAAGAATGTAATGGGAGAGAAAGTTCCTTTATTGTTTTAAACTGAAGTTAAAGTAGAAAAAGTAACTGGCTAACAATAAGCATAGTCAGAGTCTGATTTGATTGTGTTTCTTTCAAAAAGGTAAACTGAAAAAAGTAACATATATTCTTCCAAAAAGACCTAAAAAACTGCAAATACGCATTTACCACATCTCTCTCTCTCCCCCAATAACTACGGTATTTTTTTTAAAATAAATGTTAAAAAATGGTTGGAAGCAATGTAAAAATGCACACACAAGCAGAACCTGTTTTTTCATAGATCTAATGGGAAATGCACCAAACTTTTATCATTTCTCGTCTGGACTACTGTAACCTCCTCCTTACTGGTATTCTACTAACTCGACTCTCTCCTCTACAATCTTATATGAATGCTGCAGCCAGACTTATCCATCCTTCCCACCGCTCCTCTTCTGCTGCATCTCTTTGTAGTTCTCTCCATTGGCTTCCATTTCACCTTAGAATCAAATTTAAGCTCCTGTGCTTTGCCTTCAAATCCCTCCACAGTTATTGTCCCACTTTATTGTCCCACCCATTTCTGACATGGTTAAAAAAATACTCCCCCTGCCGCTCCCTCCGCTCCTCCAATGACCTACTAATGACTTCCTCACTCATAACCTCATCACGCGCATGGCTCCAAGACTTCTCTAGAGCTGCCACAACTCTCTGGAATGGTCTTCCTCGTCCTATTCGGCTTGCTCCTACTTTCTGCTCATTTAAAAGAGCACTCAAAACCCATTTTTGTTTAAACTTGCCTTCCCATCTTCTTCTGTCTCTTAAAACCCCGACTATTTCCCACCACTCCAAATCTCCCCTCCTATTATATGCTGCTTCCCCACCCCCTAGATTGTAAGCTCTTGGGGCAGGGTCCTCTCCTCCTGTGTCATTGTCTGTATCTGTCTGTCATTTGCAATCCTATTAATGTACAGCGCTGCTTAATATGTTGGCATTACCTAAATAAAGTTTATTAATAATAATAATAATAATAATAATAATAATAATAAAAAAAAAAAGTCAATTTATAGAACAACTGAGATTTACAGTATGTAGGTGCCACAAGATTTTAAAACATGCTCAATGTTGTTTTTCTTTTTTCCTTTGACATACATTTAAAGTGAACGTCAGCAGATTTCTGCTTAGCTCAATGAACCAGTGTAGATGACATGAGACGTGTTTATTGTTGTGTTTATCATGCTTTGCAGTGCATTTTTTTTTGGACTCTTGTTGAGATCTGTTCACATTGCACACATAACAGGTAAACACTGCCTTTTGCTGCATTTTCTGCTTGAATGTCCACAGCTTGTCAGAGGCTTGGACAGCAGATAGCACTGCAAGGAAAGAAAACTAATAACAGTATATAGCAGCCATGTGTGAGCCCCCCAGTCCTCCTGTTCCCAGTACATTCACCCCCTGTCTACCCCCAGCAGTTACTCCACAGATTGTGCTGCTATTGTTGTTATTATGAAGGAAATAGGGCTAATCCCTGTTTCATGACATACTAGACTGATATATAAGCCACAGGCTGGTGACGGTGTCTCAAATCCTCCTAAGAGCTTACATTTCACAGTTCTCTCATCTGTTCATGATGTCAGCAGACACTGAATGCGTGCAGGATGCATGTATGAGCCATTGTTATTGCTACCAATCTAGATCTTTGCGGGCAATAGGGCCTCCACTGCTGCAAACAGCCTAGGGTTAACTATTTGAAAGACTATATTATTATGATGGACAATCAACCATTACCATTGACAACACATTCATGTTTTTCTACAGGGGAATGTTTGGTGAATGTCAGATTCACTGCTTTATAAATACAATCCTTGGAGCTATTTTGCGTATTTAAATGGGAATTGACTTTTTGAAAAGTGCATCACAGCCACCACACCCAAAACAAATCCTCATAAAAATTGATGACAGCCAACTTCCCAAGGTGCACCCACATAAAGCTACTAAACCAGAGTTGGAAAGGTCTGATGTCTTTAATTTAAGCAGAACCGCAGCCAAAAGCAACAATACCAAAAATAAGAAATACAATGAATATATACAATAACAAAACCAGGTTTTTTGCAAGCTAGAGATTTCCCCCAGTGTATTTTTTTGGGGGGACTGCTAGATGCCCCCAGTCTAATGGCCAGCATCATTGTGGTCACTTCCTCTGAGTCCAGGTGGTCCTCGACCATCCCAGCCTGTGAATAAACAGGCAAAAAGAAGCACAGTGTGGAATTCATATTTATGCTCCCTCTGCTATGAGTTGCGTGTTGCATGGAGTGCATTGCAATGCAGGAGTGTTGCCTTGGTGCATTGGGTTGCCATTCAAAAACAGTGCATGGTATGTGCATTATCAATCATGAGTTAAATGTAGAAGTTGTCTAAATTTTGTTTAAAAACATTGATCAGCCCTTATGGTTCATGTACAGTTCTTCCTTACATAACTAAACAGTACAATAGAAAACCTGAAACCTGCTAAAACATTGTTGGAATAAAAACATACATACCACAACAAAAAACAAAAGCACAACAAAAATGCTCACTATAAATATTCTAGAAAGTTACATATTGTGGCAATAAAAAAAAATCAAATAGTCTAAAAACAAATAAAAACATGCAGGCCATACAAGCAATAAAATCTCCACTACCTGCCACACTACTGGTCAATGAAACTGCCAATCATCTCAATAGGAAACCTTAGGTAGGGACAGTGGTGGGCCCAAGCATATATTGGCATACAGCAATAGTCTGCATAGAACTTTAATGTTAGTTTTCATAGAAGGTAATTTCTGCTTTATTTTTTATTAATTATCAAGTTTAAAATGTCTAAGTTAATTACTGTTTTATTTTAGCATTACAGCTAGGTTACTGACCCACTCCCGACCTGCTAATTGTACATTTAAGGAGTAGAAGAACAGTTTTTTAATGGTCGGTGCAGCCAAAATTGACATTTAGTGTTCAGTAGGTATGGAGGTTACCAGTGCAATAATTTGGCTTAGCACACTCTGATCAGGGAAATAAGGCAAAATGGGACCACGTAGCTTAGATTCCCATCCTCTCTTTCCCATTCTTTCATTGACATTGTTAGGGATTGCAATGGGCAGAGAAGAAGTTACCCCATTTGTATTGTCTATACTGGTATCGACCCATAAGAAGCCAAGTCCATTCTGTCCAAGTGCCTGTGGATTGGCAAGGAGGTGCACAACACTAACCAATTGCCCAATTAGTATGAAGGTTGTAGTTGGGCCCATTGGGGATTACAGGGCCCTAGGCTTTTGCCCAAAGTCGCCTTGTGGATGGCCCAACTCTGACTTGAACAATAAAAGAACTATCACTGTAAGTAGGGCTGGCCTCTTAATAAAGTAGTATAATAAAGCAGATAGCAAATGCGATTTACAAAGTTCAGCCAATCAGACTTCTGACAATGTTCAGATCACCGAAAAAAGATTCCGGATTGGATGCTGTAGGGTATTGCATAATAGATGATAATAGATATAATGAGAAAAGAAGAAGCATCAAATAATTTTCCTACCTTGAGCCCCGTCCCCAGCACAATGACATCATACTCTTCCTCCATGCCAGAATGGTATCTGGTACTCAAGTCCTCAGGTCTGTGTGGTTTTGCTTCACTATATAACACTGCATGAGACGAGCTGCTGTCCTAATCAGATCTGCCAGGCCCTAATAAGCCTGTAACATGCCCCAGTAACCCAAAGCTGTGCCACAAGCTTGTAATCCATGTGAGCAAGGTAGAAACAAGCTTGTGCCCAGCCCAGAGGAACAGAGGGCTGCCTAACCAGAGTCGGTACAATATCCATCTGTGTATTGTAAAGAAATGAAGAAAAGAAAATTATATTATAAAGAATATATATAGAATTTAAATAACCCAGTACCATTATATCAAACAAGTGCTTGGTGTCTTTCATTTTAGAATATTTCATATCCAGGGGGTTTTGCATGATGTAAATTCTTGGTTTAGCAGCACAATAGGCAGGTTGCCTCCCTTACTCCCTTGCCTTATCTCTACCTCTTCTCCCTTCTTTTTTTCCCAAATTTGAACCTACATTATTCACAGCTATTTCAAAGACCCATCAGTTTGGGTAGTGATCTTGTAGAAAAAAAAAACTTGAAACTTCATCTATTATGCCATCCCTGGCTCCTTTCTCTGCTTGTGAACATGCTAATGGAATTTGTAGATTAACATTTTCATTGCATATTATCATCAATGTCATCGTTGGATTTCAGTTGTTTTCTTTGGAATGCAGGCAGATCATGGCCAGTGGGAGGGTACAGCAGGGTGAAATACAAAAAGCTTTGGAACCTTATTCAGGAGCCCTCGACCCAGCAGTGGTATGGCTCTTGGGTGAGGGCATGCATCAAAATATGGTAAACAAAATGCCCAGATGGAAGACATCAGCCTGGGAATGTGAATAATCCCAGACAGGCTGTATTTGCATGCAGATAGCCCTAGGTAACACTCAATGAATGAAAATGGGCAAACAAGGGATAGTCAAGCTGAAGAAGAGGGAGCTGGATGATGCTGGATTCCAGGGGCCAAATATAGTGCCTAGTATTAGAAGGCTCTATATCAGTTATAGGTTATGGGCCCTAAAGTGGTGTAATGACACATTGAAGAATAAGTAAAAAATAAAGCATTAGACTTGTCTGATTTTGCCTTGTATGAACACTGATTTGAATCCTTTGGATCATCTATGGAGACATTTGAATCATGGAATCTAGAGAAGCACCCCCATACCTGATACAATTGGAGCAGTTTGCTAAGAAAGGAATTGCCAAACTACCAGCTGACAGGTCCAGAAATCTCATTGAGAACAACAGGAATCTTTTGTTTGCTGTAAGTGCCTCAAAAACATGTGTAACAGAATATTAGTATTAGTGTTCCATCATTTTGTGCAGGACATTTGTTTTATTATTTGATACATTCTAATAAATCAAAGCTCTGAAATCTGATATGAGCTAAAATCAGAATAAAAAAATGATGGCCTACTTTTGTCAGTTTTAGTTCTTTCAGAAACAAGTGTGGGTTCTTCTTTTTTTTAGTGAAGGGGTACCACCAAACTAGTCCACATCTGTGTTTATACTTTTCCAAAGTTTACTCGGGGAAGGTGACGGAGGCACTCATCTGTAAGAATGGGCCATTGGTCTTTTAAACCTTTAATACAAAGCACCTGCCCGAAACCACCTAAAGCAACAAGTATCACTAACAAACTTAACAAACTATCAATGGCTCCACCTGGTGACTAAATGTGGTATGTGAATGTAAATATTTTAATTGCTATAGAAATCACTTAAAAGGTAACAGGGTATTATTATTAATATTATTATTATTAATAATAATAATAATAATAATAATAATATTAATATTAAACAGGATTTATATAGCGCCAACATATTACACTGCCCTGTACATTAAATGGGGTTGCAAATGACAGAGAGATACAGGCAGTGACACAGAAGGAGGAGAGGACCCTGCCCCGAAGAGCTTGGAGGTGAGAGAAGTAACACACGTATTTGTCAAAAAGCATATCATCTTTATGAGAAACCCCAGAAGAATGCTGCCATTGTCCATCCACATGGATCATTGTAGGTTGACTTCAGGTGACACTACTGACTTCCAACTTAGATGCAACTCAAGATAATTTAAATGGCAGCCTCTCCATATTTAGGTTCAGTGTGCCCTGTCCTAGCATTGCTTGGTAGTGAAGAGCTGAGGGGCAAAGTACTTGGTGAGGTTGATTTTGACATATATCCATTTTTTTCTTTTTATTGTTACGATCAAACAGACTAAGCTTTTTCAATCATCTAAAAATGTTACATTCTGTATTATTACATACATTATTATTATTATTATTATTAATAAACAGGATACATTGATACACATTGATACTTCTTCACCTGTACGTGCAACATTTGAAAGTGTTCTGCACAGTACACATAGTCATTCACATCAGTCCAACCCCAGAAGAGTTTACAGATGAATAATGTCTTTATAGAGCTCAGTATGTTTGCACAGCAATTAATACAGTGGTCACCAACCAGTGGTCCGCGAGAAAATTTTGGTGGTGCACAGAAAAATTTGAACAATATTTGCAATTTTTATCTTATATCTATCTATATCTAATAAAACAAAAAATAATATTCTAATAAATTCTTATATTCTGAATGACAATTTTCACCTTTATATTGCACTAAATTCACAAACTGTACTAGAGATGGAAAAACAAGGCGCGGCGTGACGTCAGTGTAGTCTTGTAAGTTATATGAGGCAACCATTGCCGAGCCGTACACTTTAGTATTGTTTCCACCAATACCCTGATTCTCATACGATTATTTTATTTTATTTGTTTTTTTTCTCAGATGTTCTTTTAGGTAACTATGACTATACTACTATCATTTCTTGTTTGCTCTTAGATTCAAAGGAAATAAACCCATAATGAGTGAGAAAAAGCAAACAAATACTTTGCATTTCCTTAGTAATACCCAAGATAATGCAACTAATGATAATAGTAACAATAGTAATACTTCACTTAACCGTGAGCTGATCAATGAATCAGAGCCTCCACATTCCTCATCAGGCACCATTAGGAAGATCATTATTTTACAAATGTATTTATCTCATTAAAATAATTAATATTAATAGTCCGCGGGATTTAAATTTATGAATTTAGCGGTCCGTGAGGTGCGAAAGGTTGGCGACCGCTGAATTAATATGTTTTCTGTTGGAGTTGGACATGGAAAACAATACAAATGTGAAACGAACAAAAAATGTCCTGCAGATAATAAACCCTGGTGGGATTCGAAGCCCTGGAGTTGTAAGGTCAAAGTGCCAACCATGTAACTAACCTGGAAATCACTCCGTTTTTTGAACAAACATATTACTACATAGAATGAATTAACTCATGGTAGCCAGGAATGAGCATTGATACTGGGGTCCAACTGCCCATTTCATTTAGCAACCAATTGTTGAGGGGTTTGGTCATCTTTTGGCTTTCCAGTCAAGATTTACATAATAGGAGGTGAAGATGACCACTGTTGTTGAGACACAGAAAAAAGAGGGGGAGTCAGAAGGGAAGGATGAAAGGAAAAGAAGAAATGAAAAGAAGATGGGAAGGAATGGAGGAAATAAAAGAAAAAGGAGGAAAAAATAATTGAATAGAAGGAATTTAGAGAAGGTAAAGAGTAGAAAGGGAATTAATACATTTAAAGAAGTTAATGAAGGAAAAAAAGGGAAAGGGAATATATGAATGTAAGAAATAAGAAAAAAAGAAGAATGGGGTTAAGGATAATAAAAGGAAGTAAAGATGGATGAAAATCAGATAAAGGAAGGAGAAATGAAGAAAAGGAAAGAAAGGAAGGCAAGACTGAAAAGAAAGAATAAAAGAAAGGGAAGGAAGTTAGAGAAGCAAATAAGGAGAAAGGGAATGAAATAATGTAAAGAAATTAATTAAAAGAGGGTGGAAGAAAGGATAATGAAGGCAGAAAAGCAAGGAAGGAATTGAGGGGGGTTTGTGCAAAAAAACCGAAGCTTGGTTCATATGGAATTATATATAAACTGTATAACTATATAAACTATATACAGCCCAATGCATGCTGTCAGAACCATTTGTTAGGGGGGCTCTTGGCTGTGCACCCCCTGTTATTCATGCAGACCTAGCTTTTGTTGCAGATACCCCAGTTTGCAGGATTTATTAATCTCGAGGAATTGGAGGAAATAGTAAACAGCAGCTGTGATAACACACATAGAAGTCTTATTTGTTTCTGACAAAAGTATCCAAGCAACAGTGAGATTCTGCCACCGATTTTTGCTCCTAATTACTATGGAGACCCTCTAATTCACTGCTAACACGTCACCATCATCTCCACCTCTGGAGGGTAATGTGAGGTGAAGGAAAATACCAATAGATATCTATGATAAGGCAGAGAGATGCTTGATGATTTCTGAAATTTGCTATAGTTTATTGCAGGGGTGTCAAACTCGGGCCCGCAAGGTCATTTTGTTTGGCCCCACCAAGGATTTGGGAAAATGAATGGCATCTGGCCTGCCTGCTCGCCAATGCCTTCTGCAGCGAGTGATGTCGCTACCACAACTCACGGCATCACTCGGGTCCACAGAGTTCTATAGATGCAAGTAATGCCGGGAACTTCAGTCCTGGCATCACTCGTGTGTTGCATCTATGGAACAGTTGTCTGCTTATGCGGCTCCGCATTGGGCTGTTCCATAGACGTGAGTAATGCTGGGAATTGAAGTCCCAGCATCACTGGTCTTCTGTTGCTCTTCTGAGACCGGTCGCTATTTCTAGCTCACAGCAAAAGAAAATTACTCAGATCTGCAAGAAACAAAAAATAAAGTACAAGGTAATCATCTGTGTGAATGTGTGAAACCATCAAAAAGAGATGTTACTCTTTTCTGTCTCTTTTGTAAATAACTTTCTTTTTTCTTTTCTAACAAGGGTTTTGAAAATATAAAATATGAGCACATAACTTATACATGTGTAACATTCATTTAATTATTTGTTTTGAATTGATTATTAACATTCATGCCATCTTTATTCAAATCTATTCAAGAACTGTAGCTAGGGGCCAATTAGTGCTTACATTGCATTGCCAAGTATTTTCTTGTTCCAGATTGCATGTTAAGCAATACCTCTTTGTTTCCATATAAAAATGTTTTATATTTAATTCGAAGGAATTGCTTCCTATTTTTTAAATAAATTTACAGTTTGGCCCCTGACTTGGTGTGAGTTTTTAATTTCGGCCCTCTGTGTATTTGAGTTTGACATCCCTGGTTTAATGGATGCTCACTGTAGGGAAGATGCAGCACACAGGTAAAAAGTAATCAAGAGATATGCAAAGTTTTTTTGACAAAAAACATTTTCTCCTGATCATTGTGTTTTTTTTTTTTTTGCCTAGATGCCTTGAGCAATGTAACTCCTGTGCATGCGCACAAGTTATATCATCAGAGGTCGTCCAATGGGTGAAGAGAATCATGGTGGACCAAGAAGAGTTGACAGTAAAACTGATGGTTTTGGTTACAAATTTTGGCAAAAGCTCATCAACACCAATGAAAGTTTTGCTTTAAAGTGAATCTAATGTCAAAAATTTGAAGACAGGCTCTTTATTGCAGAAGACGCAGTTGTGCTATATGTAGGAATACCTTGGTGTTGGGAATGATTAAATTCTCATTAAAAATAAATGCACATGAGTTTTGTCAATCAAAGTGGCCAAAGATCCCAAACCCAGAAAAAAGCCAGGGGAAGATGTTGACACCGGTGAATTAAAGTAAAGTGACAGCATTGTAAAAAACAAAAAACAGGAACTAAAGCTGTTACCTAAAATAATAATGTTGAACTTTCATGTTGCTCTTTTGCTATAAAATCATCCCTGCTTGGAAACCAACTCTTCTGGAGGTAACTATTTCCTAGGCACTCCTCAGAGCTTAGTGGTTCCTTCTGATGGCCTCCAAATCACTACGGGACACATAGTAAAATTTAATTTCAACAGGCCCTCACTGACCTCTATAGCTGCAGCCATTATGGAGCAAATGCTCTTCAAAGTTCATAGCAGAAGCCCTGAAGTTGTCAGCTTGTTTCTCTCATATGCTTGTTCTGTTTGTTGGTTCCCCCTCCTAGCAAGCATCTGCAGCTCAGCTCAACGCGTTTCGCAGAATTCATCCGGTTCATCAGGGATTTTACAAGACCTCAATAGATAGAATGCACAAGGGTGTAAGATCACAGTATATAGTATCCAGTGTAACTAAGCCTGGCATGGGATGCAGTCATGGGGAACAGGAGGACCCCCCTCCAGCAGCAAGAGAGAGAGGCGCTCAAACCGGAACCAATGGATCCACTAAATATACATTTTGTTTTTCTGTGTTAGGTATAATCTTATTGGGTACTGAGTAATATTCAGCAGATTAGGTGAAACGAAGGTCCAAAATGAGAGTCTGTTCCTCAGCTGCAGCAGATGGGACTTACAGGGTCCCAGGGACCATAATAATCCTCTATTCTTACCGCAAGTCAGTTTAAGTTGCAAGTCAGTTGTGATGCGCATGTGTGCCAGAGATGATGTGATCTTATTCTAAGTTTTGGGTCACATGATAGCACTCCGGAGTAAATAATGTATTCCTTGCAAGAAAGAATTAATTTTTTTTTAGAAAAATAATTGTGATTTACAAAAGCAGACATGTATATAATGAATGACTGGTGTTTGCCCTGTGCTGTGTGTTTTTTTATTGATTTGTTCTACAAAAAAACGTCCCCACAAAACGAGACACGGAGAATAAATGAAATGTTAACTCTAGTGATGAGACGCTGAACTTTACACTGGCTGGGCGTGGTCTACACGAGATGAGCGCGGTGATAGGTGAATCAGGCTATCATTCAAGAGTTGAGGAGGGAAACCAATGAATTACACTCTGGTTATTGGTTGGGTGTTATGTTGGCAACCTTGACGCTGATTGGCTGGTTTGGGTTGTTCAGTAAGTAGGGCAAAGGTCGGAGGGGTAACCCTTGTCTGGTGGAAGCGGCTATCAGTACCGGGCACAGAATCCCCTCTCCGCCTCACCATGTCCGACAAACCGCAGGCCATCAGCCCGCTGAAGAACTTCTTCGCCGGAGGGTTTGGTGGGGTGTGTCTGGTGTTTGCTGGACACCCTCTGGACACTATCAAGGTGAGAGTGCTTACTAATAAGGGGTGTTATGGAGATATAGTGTGTAATATGTATGGGGAAGGAGGCCTAGGTAGTATGGGGTGTGTGCTATGGAAGTGTCTAGTAGGAGGTGAGGCCCTGTGTTATCATGGGGTAGTATGAGGGGTGACCTGTAGGTGGAGGAGTTGCTGTGTAATGAGAAGGATCTGATATTAGGATGCCCCCTAGTGGTGGGGGAGTGTTTGTAAAGAGACTGATGTTGAGGTGGGTTGCTCAGATGAATTGGGGTACCTCATAGGCTGCTCAGGAGGTATTGGGGTGCCCCATGGGTGCAGGCTGCTCAAGTGATGTCTCATAGGTATGGGCTACTCAGGTTCAACTGGGGCGCCCCATAGAATGTGGGCTGCTTGGGGTGCCCTGGGGCAAAGTAGGCTGCGCGGCGAACGCCTGTGTGCCCCCCCCCCCCCCCCCCGACGGCAAAGGAGTCTGCACGGTGGACGCCTGGCTGCCCCCACGGCAAAGAAGGCTGCTCAGCTAACTTTACAATATTCATATGCATTGTAGGAAGGGGGGTCCTCAGGCAACCCCAGGGAGCCTGCTAAAAGATGGGCTGCTCAAGCCATTTTGGGTCCCCATACAAGTAGGCTGCTCCAGTGACCCAACATTTGGTGCCCTGTAGAGTAAGAGTTGCTCAGGTGACACTTGGGCTGCACCATGGCTGAAGGGTTGCTTGGGCTACTTTTGGGGTGTCTAGAGGCTAGAAGACAATGCATAGGTTCATAGTTTCCGTACATCTGTATTAGTGGGCGTTCTTTTATATAAAAGCTGCAGACAGTCTGGTGTAATATAAAGCATGCATGAATCTACTTGAGACATTGGGACTTAATAAGTGCTTTTGCAGAACTACAAGTCCCAGTGTGGAATTGCAAGCTAAGCTTAGGTTTGAAGGGTTGTGTTAAGGGGAAGATCTGCAGGCTGCCTTAACCTGCTTTGCAACATTGAAGAGAACAACCTGCAGCCACTAAAACCCAGACAATAACAACAACAAGACAGGATTAACAGGTACATCCACCAGACAATGCATAAATGATCACCGCCAAAATGTGGTCACTTTCACCACCACTTTGGATAATTTTGGGAAAGTAGAGTGTGTTTATTGTTTGCCCCATAAATATAGTGGGTTTTGTGTGTTCCAACAGCTTTGATCTTAGGGGTAAAGTTACATGATCAGCTGACTAATGAGCTGCTACTTGGCCTTGAAAGAACCAGTTTCAAAGGTGACTCCTGCAGTGTAGATGGTGTCCTGCAGGGGGCAGTCATATGAGTGCACTGCATGTAGGTTTACAGTTCTCTAGGTGAAAGGTTGAGGGTGCTGAATATCAGATTGTCAGCATTGCTAATTGTATAATGGCTCTGTAATTGCAATGGTGCTTGAAAAAGCGAGAAGTCAATAAAACCCATGGGGCAAATAATGCCAAGTCTGCTGTCTTTGACTTAGCCTTTACTACCCACTATGGTTGGCTATCCTTTGGTATTATCAATGTCGACATATACTCTGGTAGTATAAATAAGCAGATAATAAACTGTTCAAGTTTGTAATTTTTTGTTTTCATTTACCAGGTTCGACTTCAAACCCAGCCGAAAGCAACACCAGGAGTCTCTCCTTTATATTCTGGAACCTTTGACTGCTTCAGGAAAACACTTATAAATGAGGTAAGAAGGTTTGTTCCCCAGTGCTTGGAACTATGGGCAAATTTACAAATATGATGCCATTTTTTTTACCAACATTAAAGTGGTTGATAATTATGATTCAGACCAGGGGGTATTGCAAAAAGGGACGGGTGATGTCCCTTCTGCAATAACTGTTCGGCCTTGCCCATGCTAGGAATGAACATTGTGCGTGAGAGTTAGGTTAAGCCAGCACAGCCAGCCAATCAACATGGCCAAAGATCTTCGGGAAGTAAAGAAGGAAGGTGACGGCTCCCTGTGATGGAAACGGGATTGTTGTGTAATTGAGTTTAGGTACACCTGAACACAGCAGTTTCTTTTAAAGTCTTCCTCCATGTTGTAGATATATTTCCTATTGATCCTGACATCAAATCTGTTATCTTCAACTTTCCTTAACAAGGCAACAACACTATTCATTTTAAAGTGAAATCACTCACTAGTAGTGTCACCCAGGGTAGTTCTAAATAGACATGATGATATTATTAGATTTGAGGTAAGCTATGAATGAGTTATTTTATTTGTTTACTGTTTGTTAATAAACTGCTGAGAAGAAAAACAAATGTAGTGGTTGTTTCTGCCTTTTCATTGCTCATCATTGTGGACAAACCTATATAAAAAAAAAAAAACTACATTTTTATCATTAATGGTTCATACTATTGCTTTTTATGTTGCAGGGCGTCAAGGGTCTCTACAAAGGAATGGCAGCGCCCATCATCGGCGTAACTCCAATGTTCGCTGTCTGCTTTTTCGGATTTGGCTTAGGAAAAAAACTACAGCAAAAACACCCACAAGAAGTTTTAACGTAAGTGCTTTGCACGGAACCTTCTGTACATCTCCTCCGCCACATGCAAATTAAAGAATAAAAGGTGTCTAATTATAATAAAAATAAACCATAGCTTTTCCTACCTAAATGACCAACAGATTGCAATGCTAAAATAAAAACATCTTTAATTCCTTTCTTGTGTGCAGGAGAGCATGCCTTTAAACTCATAGGCCTTGATTTTTTTAAAGCTCTCCAGGACTGGAGAGAACACACTTGCATCAGTGAAGCTGAGTGATCCAGCAAACCTGGAATGGATTTCCTAAAAGTCATAAGCTATTTGTTAGCAAATGTTTTCATTTCTGGACCAGATCTATTCCAGGTTTACTGGATCATCCAGCTTCACTGATGAAAGTGTATTCTCTCCAGCCTTGAATAGCCTAAATAAATCAGGCCCATAAACTGGGCCTGTCACAGAGATTCAGAAGTCTTTCATTGCTGAACTCCTTCTAATAAAATGCTGATTGCCTGGATTTAAGTCTGATATTTTGGTTTTAGTAGTTCTGTTCAGGTATCTGAAACAAACATACAAATAACTGAGGCCAAAATTAGCTGAACACCTAAGCTACATGCCCATTCTGGGTCAGTGATGAGAAAGGCTAAGGTTCAGAACATAAGCCATGCAAGCGCTGTATAATATAGAATTAGGTCTGCAATGGCAGTTTTCGTAATATCTCATTATAGGTCTCATTTTAATGTTCTTCCTCAAGTCTGCAGAAGATTGGGGGATGTATATATGCATACCCACATTCTGAAATAACAATATGGAGTTAGGGCTATTACCCTTACTAAATGTTTAGGAGCAATTCTTTCCACTGATCGTTCCTGTTACGTAAGTTTTCTCTTTACATTATTTGTAGTTTTGTGTTTTTGGTGAATTTTGGAAAGGCACCTTAGCTTTAGAAGTAAGGTTTATTTCCTGGAGCCAGTCTGCCCCCTTCCCTGGCATCCAGCTATCAGGTAGGACCATATTGCTTGCTGTTCTCAGTCTCTCAAAGTAAGAATTGCTTTGGCTTTGTATCAGATTCACTGTGTTCCTGGCACCACAAAGCTCTTGCATTCAAGGACAGTGAAGCAAACATAGATTGAATAGAATTGCTTTCTGGTGGATCAGACAGTAATTAATGGAGTTATCTGGTTTGCCAGGGTGACTCTTTGTATTTCAGGACATTTAGGACAAATCTCGGCAAGTACAATGTGTGCACATCCTTACACCTAGTGTAAAATAAACTTAAACTGTGGAAAGTTTAGGTCAATTCTGTTTGTTGTTAATAGATTTTTAAAACTGTTTTTCTACTTCTTTTTTACCATCTTTTTGCAAACTCTTTTTAAAAAAATATTGAATGCATGGCAAAGGAGTGCGTGGGGTTAGAGACCACACAGCTGAAGCTGCCTGTTGTATACAATACAATAATAAATAATTTACAAAACCACTCCACATTCCGTTTTCATTAATTGTGCTTCTAGTATGTCGTGGGTAGTGTTGGCTTTAAAGCAGTGGTCTGTTAGGTTTCCCCTTTGTCATGTGCTAACTGACCCACTCTTTTATACAGCCGATATCACTGGAGGGAGATGTTGCTGCAGGTCTTGCCCCCTGAGGTATGTGTGTCCAGCAGTGTCCATTGACATGGTGTATTTGTGGTATTGTAGCTCAGTCAGTGTGTCACCCGTCCTCCCATTGTGCCGAGACCTTTGAACCAAGTCTGAATCAAATGCAGAACTATGTTGATGCATTATGTTAGCCACACATACTGCATTTATTTTTTCCATTAAGTCTAAATGTTTAACCATATCTGGGGTCCACAACCCTCCCCCCCCCCCATCAGCTATTCACATCTTTGTGTTTTTGGATCCAATCAAATTTTGATAGAAAACCAGTGCTCCGTGTTGAAATTCCCCTTTGTTTACAATGCAGGCCACTAGATTAGGAGTGAAGCCAGGTGCCCTGGAAGCATATATAGTGCCTAGCGGGTTCAGTCTGCCCCTGGGTTCCTATCTATTGTATACTCTGAGAGGTCTCTCTGACAAAATTCCTGACTCTTGGTTCCTGTTTTGGGTGTGCCCTGCCCACCTGGTATGTCCCACATTACACTACACATTTAGCAGGAATGGTTGGAGCCCCTCATAATGGGCACACCGGGTGAGCTTACCCAGTAACTTGGCAAATAGATGGTGAGAACCCCTTATAATGAGTACAGCAAGTCTGCAGACAGAGAAACTCCGTGCAAGGATGGCAGGAGAAAGTTGTGCAGACCCGAGAATTATGCACAGTAATGGAAGGAAGCACCCGTAATGTGCTCAGGAGTTGTGAAGACTGGGAAGCTCAGTGCAGTGATGGTGAGGGTGAGACTGGTCTTAATTAACACAGCAAGTGTACAGACCTGAGAACTTGGCACTGGGATGCTGAAAACTCCTTATACTGGGCACAGCCAGTGCAAATCCAAAAACTTAGCACAGGGATGTTGAGTGCACTTATTTATGGGCACAGACTTGGGAAATTAGCACAGAGATCACACCAAAAAGTCCTAGTATGGTAGGATTTTTGTTAAACTCGCAAAACTGAACTATCCATTTTTGTTGGACCAACACTTTAGAAATGTAGGCTGACGTTTTCTGAAAATGCTGACACATACTTTGAATCTTTGGATTAGAAAATATTTAAAGACCTTTAATTCTTCTGATATTTTGTGTCAGAAACTCTTATTAAAGTATTGAAGCCAGTGGTTCAGCAGCCAGATAATTAGAATATACAGTCCCGGTAAGTAATCAAGGTTGATTTTACTTCAATTTGATTGGATGGAACCAACATTTGGCTTGTCAATCATTACAGAAAGCTGGTGGTGCAATGTCTGCTTTCAATACCACCTTCCTTTTCTTTCTGTAGACTAAATGTACATTTATATATCTTGTTTGAAGGTATCCTCAGCTGTTTGCAGCAGGAATGTTGTCTGGAGTTTTCACCACTGGTATCATGGCCCCCGGGGAGAGAATTAAGTGCCTATTACAGGTATGGACACTGATACATGACATACATGCAAGATCCAGGGGAGTGCCTATGTTTTAAATGTTTTTTTTTTTTTTTTTTTTTTTTTTAAGGATATGCACTTCAGACAGATATAAAAGATACAGACTCAGATGTAACGTTGTATTTTTTTTAGTTTGGAGATCAGTGTGTTTCTTTTTTTGTTTCACTGTCCAATCACAGGCTAGGGGAGGGACAAGACCTGTAAGCATTACTCATCTGCTACACCAAAAAAACGGGTCTCCTGTCTGGCCAGAATGGGCTGCTCTGAGTGGCATATGTATAAATTTCAGTAGGTGAAAACAAATTTTTTGGGAGGCAAAACGGCTTCTGTGTATTCATTATATCTGTGTATTTTACCATTTGCCTGAAGTTCAGCTTTAAAGGATGAATATACTTTAAATGAAGTAGCCCTAAGTATTACACCACCCCTTCCCTGTCCCCTTGTCCTACACTGACCTCAGCTAACCCACAGATTAGTATGTACCAAGATCTAGGCCTAGTCTGATTGTTTACATTCCATGCCACTCTGCTGCCTATGCTTAGGCAGTACAGTCACTCATTTTTATGGGGCTCTATTTTGGTCGCTTTCTTGGGAAGCGGCCTATGGAGATTAATGGAGATGTACTGCGAAGGCGCTGACAGCAGAGAGCTGCAGGATGTAAACAGTCAGGGACATTATTGCTGGATCTCAGTAAGCCCTGAATACTGGAGGGTGAGAGTGGGGCTTTTATGTCCGGGAAGTGAGGGCAGAAGAGGATTAGGACTACTCTATTTAAAGATATTCGTTAATGTGAGTCTTGTCAATGCTTTATTTAATTCAAGAATTATGAACCTGTGATGAGCCATATTTGCTTTTTATACATAAAAAAAGGTTTGTTTCTGATTTGATGCCTGGTGACTGTGTGACTGTGTGAATGTTGATCCTTCCTATCGCACACTTTTGGCCTCCCAGATTTGTCTCTGGAGGTGAGGTTGCAGTATTTTTACAGCTTCTTCACGCCAGGTACCGTTGTTTCTTGGGAGACGCCACATGGTAGAATCTCCTGGCAGCAGCACTATAGAGAATGAATACTAGTACCACTCACTCCCGCCAGCTGTAAAATGTGCAGACCCTGGTTCTTTAACAGTCAGCACTGTGGTGCAAGTGTTCTAACAGCTGGCATGGTGCCTGCTGCAGGGAGCTGTGCACGGCTGCCCAATTCGGAGGCAGGTCCAAACCACTCCCACAATTCTCCTGTTAAGAGACAATGTGGTCTTCACCTGGGCTTTAGCTCGCATGAATGAATGTGAAAGCGGTGTCATATTTTAATGTCATTTTGTAATGCTGACATGCAAACGTTAAATCTGTACTAATAGAAATATGTGATGCTTTTTGCCATCTTCTTACTGAAATGTTAGGTAGATTCACCTTCTCGGTCCTGGTGACCATTATAGTCAGAACAGAAAGTGATGGTAAATTGCTGGCAACTGTCGATGAGGGGTTTCCCTTCACTTTGTCAAAATTTCTTGTTCCTTTAAGTCATGAAAAAAGGGAAATTCAAGCTTAAGGATGCAGACCCCTAAACAATAAAATCCTTACAGGGGTTCTAAGTGTTCCCATTATATAAGACTGGTATGTAATCATTTTGTTGCTGTAGAAAATATGTCGGTTCATTACAGTTTAACAATCCTAGTGTGCAATCACCTATTTCAACCAATCGGAACTCTTTAAATATCTGACTTTTCTTTTGAGTTTTTATACATTGTGTGACTTTTAAGCTTTGTAAACTGTTTAGTCTACAGTTACAGTTTAGTTACATACACAGGCACAATAATTGTTTACAACCCCTGTCTGTTCTATGGAGGGTGGAGTATGAGTGGGATGCATTCCACTGTGTCCTCCCCATATGAAAGAGAGCAGCAGTTGTTTGCTGTCTGTCATTCAGTGGCCAACAAGACAGATCATTATGTGAAGTCAGGGGACAGCTGTACAGACACTAGATTTTTGCCTGAGATGACCAGAAATGTTTATAAATGAAAGTCTATTGTCTGTGCGTGTTTAGTTTTGTGGATTGTGTAGTTCTCCTAGCAGCCTGCAGATGGCAGTGTTGCTTTGCTTTCGATTAAACGTCAATCACATTAGATTCCTCATCTCCTCTATATGAGAAGTCTTTGCAGCATGATGAGCTGATTGTTTCTCAACCTTTTTTACATGGGTAAAGCCTTGAAAAAACTTTCAGGTCTGAGGGAACCCCTTCTATAATTACTATATCCACAGCTCCTAATACATTAGTGTGGTGGGCAGTGATGAGAATTCCTCTTACGTTGCTGGCCAGTGGGGAAAAATGTAATCCTTACATATAGCAAAAAATATCATTGGTGTCTTACACGGGTAGACACAGATTGTTCATTACTCAAAGAACCCCTAGAAACCTCTGGAGGAACCTTAAGAGTTCCACAGATCCCACTGTTGAGAAACACTATTGTAACCACTGGAAATCTTATAAAATTTTAGGCCAGTTCCTGATCTCTACTCCATATACATTATTGTATCTGTCATTGATGAACCTAGCCTTGTTCTTGTTTTACATGCCATGGTGCAAAACAAACCTTCTGTCTTTGAATACTTTTATTTCTCCCCTGTGGTTGTATTGATAACAGATTTGTATGTCATTAATAGTTTAGATTTCAGATGAGCCCTTTGGCCTGTTCAGATGGCTCCTACAAATGATACCTGATTAGGAAAATTATGGAAGTCGGGACCAAAATTGCCAAGGACATTAGGACAGAATGAATGTTTTTTTTTCACCATCTGAATGATTGATTAGTTAATAGGGGCAAAGGACTGTGCTTCTGAAAGCATTAGTATTGTGGTACACATGAACTGTTTCCTAGAAATACAAAACAAATATTAGCCAATTTATCCAGATTCCTGTTGTATGGATATTCATTTATAAACAGTTGGGGATTATCCACCAGATTATCCTTAGTATTGTGTAGTCATATAACACCAACATATTATGCACTGCTTTACAAAGCCCATAGCAATGTCCAGTAGTGGATGTAGCCAGCAGTGTGCCCCTAGGCAGAACTGAGTTGTTAAACCCCCCCCCCCCCTTAAGTGATTTGGGACCCTTGTTGGCTGAAAAGGTTCCAGGGCCCTTGTGTCCGCTCCTGGCCATGTCCTTCACCGGAGTTTACAATCCAATTAAAATTGCTAGAAAACTGCCATTATATGATCAGCTGTGTTGCCAAGTTTCCAATACATGTTTGAAAGTAAAAAGTTTCTATTGGTCACATTGTTATTTTCTGAGACCCTTTTATGTATGAACCAATTAGCTTCTCTCTACTACTTTCTGGTCTAAATCAGAAACCTAACAGGAAGAGTTTGATTGGTTGTTTTAGGCAGCATAGTTCCTGCACAAAGGACCTGAGACCGGTTGCTTGCAGGAATGTCAGTTTAGATGTCTCTGCACTTTCTCAGAATGTTCCAATATAGTTTTTCTGTTAAACTGATGTGATGTATTTTGTAGGCCTGGCTGCTGCACAGCCGCCCTGATCTGCTTTTATTTATGTCACTGTTTAAATTTGGAATTCCAAACTCTTTGCCGTCATACATTAAGGTTTCCCATGGCTCTTTTCAATGGCTGCATTCCCAGCATCCTGTCTTCTTTCCCACTACTCCCAGTCTTTATTGATCTATAATAACTTTACAGTAAAAGCTTTTGTCTGAGAACTATGTACAGTTAAATTTACCATGTAACTTACTATAGTGTACATTCAGGGGGAAAATTCACACACCCGATGAAAAATTTAAAATGTTTGGAGAAGATATAGGCTTCAGGGGTAAGGCCCACACCGAATCCTAGTGATCTTATAGTGGGTGCAGAAAACCTCTGATGTCCATGTTATGTTTGCAATCTTTTTGCTGGTGAAAACTTGTCAACAGAATCTCCAAACGTTCCCCTGGTTCTGCAGATTTGCTCCATCATAAGCCAAAGTGCAGAATTTTGCATGGCAGTGAAGCAATGCTGAGTGATGTCTACCCTGTCCAGCCAACAGGATTATTGGTCTACCATAAAAGCAAACAATTCCGCCATATAGTGAGAACTTTTAAGGTGCCCATACAACAGCTTGTCTTGGTGTAATTCGGTGCCAGAATTGCAGGGTATTTTAGAATGAAAATATTGTCCAGACTTCCATGGTTAAGGACCTGGTAAAGTTCAAAGTATCAGGGTTGTCTAGCTGTGTTTTTCCATCATTAGTCTGGAAATACCGCAGGATTATGATAAGTAGGGATTGCTTACATTTATTCATGGTCATCATCAGCGGTTAGTGGCCTCTGTTGACTACATAAGTACAGTGAAGTACAGCACAAACCTTTGTGACTCCTGATTGTGTAGTGGTGGCCTTCTTATTGATCTTTGTAAGTAAAGTGCAGATAAAGACTAAATAAAAGTAAAGCAATGTTTACACTGACCTGCCATTGGGATGTAACCTAGGCATTTAGCTGCAGATCTGGATACACATCAGCTGGTAAAAGGGAAGGGTGCCAACTTTGTAGCTCAAGCATTGCATGGAATCCAGGCTTCAGGGTTTTTACCCTCTGCATTATTCTCTTTAATTATAAGAGCCACGCACTCATACTATATTAAATGAATTTTGTGTCTGTAAGGTCTTTTTAACACGGTGCATAGTTAATCATGTAATGCTGGTGATCCTGCAGGTTTTAGTAAAGGTAATCTTTATTGTGTAGCTCATCCACTCTAACCGGTTTCTTTGTTTCAGATCCAGGCTGCATCTGGAGAAACAAAGTATGCCGGTCCTATGGACTGCGCCAAGCAGTTGTACAGAGAAGCTGGAATCAGAAGCATCTACAAGGGGACCGTGCTGACACTCCTGAGGGGTAAGAGGGGGGTCAGCGTTAGGCTGACCGTTTGTAGAGACATGTGGAATTTCACGCTGCAACATTCAGCAAACATTCACTAGGGGGAGATATTACAGAGCAAAAGATTTGTGACGGGCGGTGTATGTATAACTTCAGACAGAAGTAAAAACCTCCATTATGTGCATTTCCAAAAAAATGTTTTATTGCAAAAGTATAAGGAGTGCTGCTGATATACTTTTTACTGATTGCTTTGTTGCCAATTGGTTGAGCACATGGGTGGACTCCATTTTAACGTGTGATATCGTGGTGATACCTGCAATAAAGACCTCAGTCCTGGGTTAATGGTAAAAAGCACTGGATTATTGTATTTCTCTAAGGTTGTAAGGTTTGTATTGGAGATATCTGCCAAGACTCATTTAGATATGATCAAGATAAAAACAATAGTAGCACAATTTATTTTGGAAAGCCTGGAATGAAATTTATTTGCAAATGCCAAAAAATGCAATGTGTTTTGGAGACATCAACAATCCCCCTTCTGGGCTTGTTAGTAGATGGAAGAAAAAATGGTGTCTGGACCCAATTAAATGATGGAAGTGGATAGTAGATCTTGTAGATAGTTATAGAATAGGTACATTTTTCTAAGCATTTTCCTCCTGCACACTGACCTAACTCTCCCTTTACCATTGTGTACTTACTGAAAACCCGCCTGTGTCTGCACCATACAGCTCATTAGATTTCATAGGGGTTGTCTACCTCCTTGAGAAACAGCCTTAAAAAGTTTATGAATGCAATTGAGAAGGGGGAAGGTGGTTTTGGTTACAACAGTGGGGAATGGGGAGATAAGGGAAAGTTTCACGTTAAAGTGCATTTGTTCTTTTATTTGTGCAATGATGCAAATAAAAGACCTGGAGACCGTTGTCGCTCATATATGAATTATTGTCACTAGCAAAGAAAAAGAGGAGTAGCCTTACACTGGGGACACCTATTCCAGTGTCTAAAAGGGGAATACACAAGGGGTTTTAACCCTTACTTAGAGAGGTTTTTGTTATTGATATACTCTAACACTCAAAAACAATCAAAAACCATAATTGACAGATTTGTGGAAAAAAGCAGTTTGAACCTGGGCCGCCATGGAATGCTGATCTTTATTTCCAGAGCTGCATATTCTGGCTAAGTTTTGTTTAAGGTTTCCTGGTTCCTTGTTTTCCCAGCTCTGGATGATTTCAGTAGATTCATAGCTTGTCTGTAGATAATGAGATGCTAAACTCTTCCTTTTTTTCTTTTTGTTGATTAAATTTCACATTCTAATCAGAGTCACGCTGCACAATTCTGCAAATTAGACTCTTAAAAGAGCTAATAAATGATTCAAGGTCACAGCAGCCTCTTGTAGCTAATTGTATTCTTCACGCTACTCCATACTCTACAACAAACTGGAAGCTCTGCTGCCAAAGTGCTGGAAAAAAATGTTGCCACACAGTATACACTTAGATAAATGTTGATCCATGTCAGTAAAGGAACACACTTTGCTTCCTTATAATAAGTTAGTGTTTCCAGCATGGGAAACAGAAAACAGCACATAAATGACTTAACCAAATATACTGAAACTAACAGTCAGTGGCGGCAGAGCCTTAGATCTCACACTGCAGATACACAGCTTTGGGGTTAGAGAATCCACATTGCCTAAGCACAATTTTACCTTGGACTGCAGAATGATTATCTTTATGTTGAGGAGATCCAAGACTGGGATTGATTAGGTAGTTAAACAAATGAAAACCAAACAGGCCTGTCAGCACCTGCTAATCCTGTAAGACATTTAAAATTAAATTATTATGGTATCTCTTCTTGTTTCGTCTACTACAAATCAGTTAGATCCTATACTTTGAATAGGAAGACAGTGGGAGTAGTAATATAGCAAGACAATGGGCATAACTGACACTACTTAGTCCACAAAAAGCTCTACGTTATTGGCATAATCCAGGACTTGAGAGTGGAGTTCTGTCAGATCAGTATATGGGATAAAAAAAAGTCCTTTTATTATTTTTTATGGATTGTTAGGCTTTTTAAAACACTTCTTTATGTTCCTTATAAAATAACAGACTATTCAGGTCTTTTTTAAAGCTGAACTTTAATCTGTACTATTCACTCTTCATACTGCGTTCTCCTCTGATCAGAATGCAGGGACCCCTATCTATCTCTGTGCACACTGTAAGGGACCCTTAGCCATGTGCAAATCAAACTACATTATAGTTTATTGCAACTCTCTGTCTGCCTGTATGACAACTCGGTACACCTTAAATTGGGCACAGATAAATGCAGGGAGAACATAGAAACTTCAGAATGCCAATGCTGCAAGGCAATTTTCCACTACAGGTTTACTGCTGACTAAAGTTTTCATGTAATCAATAAAATGGGTTTGTGATTTACAGTGCTCTGGGCATTGGATAAGTTTCTATTTTTTTTAATGTGATAATTGTTATATGGGTATGACGCTTGGAACTGTGCACACAATTTTCTGTTGCCGAGATACTTGGAAATCCTAATGTCGCTAATCTGATGACTGAGTTCTTTTTTCTTTTTTTTCTTTTTCCTCTCTTTAGATGTCCCAGCCAGTGGAATGTACTTTATGACTTATGAGTGGCTGAAAAATACCCTTACACCAGAAGGACACAGGTAATCGCCGCCTCTCATTACTTTTTATCCCTGATTAGTAAATTAAAAAATGGTACTGAGCATCCTAATAGAGTTTGTGATAGTAACCCTCCCAGGCCTACGCTTCCCACCCAGTACTGTCAAACAGACACTGAATCATCTTCATAGCTGCTGTGTTAGGCTGAAAAAATTAAATCTCAATGTCAGTTGCCTCATTTGAACGGACTGTCATGCCCCTGTGTGGTTGAACCTTTTTGCTCTTCACTCAAATATGCTCAGCGCAAATATTTGAATCTTTTTAGAAGAATACATATCTGACCTTAAGGTGAAATAATTCTCCGATATTAAGTATTTTATTGGATTGAGATGTACAGTGTTGGCTAGAGCTACAGAGGGAATATTTGGGGGTGCCTATTTCAGATGATAACGATTACAGAAAATTAAAACAATATGGCCAATCCGTGGTAAAATAAATAGAATTGAGGGTTGCGTCACTAGCAGGAACACCAGGAGGAAGGAGAGCCTAATTCCCCTATTGAAGTTGAACTGTAGGGTGTAACACTTGGAGGGGTCACCAGCAGGGGGCCCTCCACTCCCCTATATAGAAAGAATTGTAAGGTGTATCACTAGCAGGAGTGCTCACTAGCAGGAGGAATGAGAGGTCCTGAGTGCCCTATATAGATCCTTAGTTAGACCTAATTTAGACTACTGTGTCCATTTCTCACAAAAGATATTGATGAGATTGAACAAGTCCCAAGACGGGCAATGGAATAGTGAAAGGTCTGCAGGATAAAAATCAGGGGGGACAGCAGGAACTTAATATGTACAGTCCTATATAAAGGGAGGCATGAATAAATACTTTAATTACATGAAGGGTGTGAATAAGGCTCAGGATGAAGTCTTTTTAATAGAAAGCTGAGATTAAGATCATGGGGACCTGACCTCAAACTAGCAGAAGGAATGTTTTTAAAACTAACATTAGAAAGTATTGTTTTATCGAAAGTATAATTAAGGCTTGGAACAGACTTCCAGCAGAGGTAGTGAGTCAGTCAGCAGTAATAGATCTATACTTGGAGAAAAAAGTTAAAACAAAGTAAATAAAGTGGGAAAACTCTGTGGGCCACTTGGTCTTTTTCTCCTGTCACTTTTCTGCATTTCTTCTTTAACTGTTTTTTCCCCTCTCCCTCCTTTGACAGTGTAAATGATCTGAGTGTTCCTCGGATCCTCTTTGCTGGAGGAATGGCCGGAATCTTTAACTGGGCTGTTGCAATTCCCCCAGACGTGCTAAAATCTCGCTTCCAGACAGGTGGGTGAATGACTGGCCTCGCTGTGAGGATCTGCAGGCGTTTGCATTAATTTAAGACTTGTGTTACATCAAATTCCCCTGTATATTCTTTCCTCCCTCTTTTTTCCACTTCCCCAAGTGTAGATAATGTGCAGCCTGCAGGGCTCTGAATTGGATTCTGCAGGGCTGTTAATTACACAGAATTGCCTACGAAAGCTGATATCTTTCACGAAAATAAAAGGCTTTAGAGTGGACCTCCCACCACCCCATGTACATTTCCCTAATGCTCTTAATCTTTGTGACTTATTTTATCCAGCATATTTGCCAAGCCCCTCAATTTGTGCATTGTCTTCTTTGGGAGCTGAATGTCTCTTGCAGTTACCCTGTCCCCCATGATGTGAATACCCAGATCTCTCCAGATGCTCAAAAATGTGTATGTGTGTATATATATATATATATATGGGCCTAAATTGTGGTGAATTTCTGCAAAATGGGAAAGAATTTTTGTTTTTGTTGGCACTGCAGCTTTGTAGAGACTTTCAGTTATTTAATGTGCCACTAGCAACAGGAAATGCATTAAACCTCTTCTTAAATGGAAAAGCAGCAACAAATACATAAAGATCTGGCCTGTCTGGGCCAGTATGGTGAAAATGCATGGAGCACTCCCATCCTACAATTTTAAATCATTTTGTCATGTACACCTACAGCAAGGAGTCAGATAGAAGCCTCATTGCACTAAATTACCGAAAGTTGCTGACTGGTTTCTATAGGTCACTGACTATGTTTATCTAGCCTTGCATAAGGAATGACCAGTGTTAGGATCCTGTAAATGTGGCAGTTCTCAAGTAAGTATGAAAGACTAAAAACTTGGTTAATTAAATTAATGCTTCCAAAGAAACAGTTTTGTTGCTTTTGGAGCAATACACACAGCAATGTACAATGTGACAGTGCAGAACACTTTGATACAGTCCTTCTGTGTTCATGATATGATGTTTCCATTTCTGCAGCCCCAGCTGGAAAGTATCCTAATGGATTCCGGGACGTTTTCCGGGAGTTGATCAGAGAGGAAGGAATAGGATCTCTTTATAAAGGATTCACAGCGGTCATGCTTCGGGCCTTCCCAGCTAATGCGGTATGTCATTCTTTATTTTATATTACTTGTGGTCTGAATTACAGTATATAATGATAAAGGAAAAATTTAGTTCGAATTTCCTTGGCATGTTGAGGAAGGGTGAAAGGAAGAACCAGGGAACGTAACAAAAATACAGATTTAAAGAAGAACTAAAGTCAATTAGGCAGGCCATTATTGCAGAAAGTGACAGTTCCTTGCCCCTGCTGGGCCTGTAGGCCGTTCCATGCCCTTGGGTATGCTTCTTCACACCCCTAAACCGCGCCTGCAGTGTAGGTGCTACATGTATCAACTAAACTGTTGAAAGGAGGCTGCAGTAAATAATTTGGTGCTGCCCATTGTAAAATGATCAAATGCTGGTTTAAAAAGAATCAGTGGTTGGGGGACAACTAAGTGGTTTCCAGGGTTTTACAGACCCCAAAAGCAGCATGGCCTTATTCGGAATATTTCTAGGCATCGTGGTAGAAGTAAACACAGGGACCGCCATCCCAGTCTAAAAATCATCCAGCCCCCAGTGACCTGATTATCTGGATTAACGGATTTCCACATTTGAACATAGATGCGTAATCCTACAATCTGTACTCTCTGCTTTTTTAATCAATACGTTTGATTTAATTTCACTAATTGCCCCCCTCTTATCTCTCCAGGCTTGTTTTCTTGGATTTGAAGTCGCCATGAAATTCTTAAACTGGTTGGCACCAAACCTGTGAAAAATACCACAGAAGACAGTCACTGACCTGCCTACAGGATGGCAGCGGTGCCGAAAACCACTGAATCAATAATGAAACACCTTGCCTTATAAGTGGCCTACCCCGCAGGGGCATGTCTTTTCACTCACCCATTAAGCCATGCCTGCCATTGGCGGAAGCAGAAACTTGAAAAACAAATGTTGATAATCTCTATTTGAATGAATTACGCTGCTCGTATTTTTTATATGAACTGCTATGAAATAGATCTTAATTATACAAACAATTTTATTACTGAATCGGTAAAATACTTTACTGCTGCTGACCTCTACTTAGCTGTTCTTTGGGTCTGTATGAATCCAATGTTTGGATGGGAAGAGGTGGTAAATCTTTCCAAAATGTGACATGTATTTATTAGTGAAAAGTTTGGAAAATCTGACCGTGTATTAAAAGCTGTATGTACCTTTCTGTTTCTACTGACAACTGCTTCCCCTATTCTCGTGGACTGTGTCACAAGGACAGAAAGTGCCATATGGAAAGGGGGTTTCCCTTCACTTCCTGTTCTGTAGGAACAACAGGAAATTTATCGAAAATTAGGAACCTCTGCTTTATTTTTTACCCTACCGTTCCCATTGAATGATTTTCCTTTACTGTGGCAGTTCCCCTCCTGTTCCTGTTACAAGTCAAACATTTGGATGTTCTTATCAATTTCGGTGTTGGCAAAAGGTATCACAAGGTGTGAGAAAGAAATATTAGGGACACGAACAGCAATTAAATCCTGAATACAAAAACAAGTCAGAGAAGTGCCTCTCCACAAGTTTCGAGTCAGATTTTTATTTGCATGAATTTTACAAGAAAGGCCAACTTGCTTCGGGGGTTGCCAACCTGAAGCTATACCAAGCTTTCAACCTACATACTATCAGATACCAGTCAATAGAATATAGATCTCACACTCAGATTCAGTTCTGAAAAAAAGGGGATGACCCCTGAAACGCGTTGGCTTTTCTGACATCTTATCACTGGAATTTCACAAGTTGGGTAAAACTTTGATTCCTTTTTTCATATTCATGTTTCTTAATAGACTATTAAAAGATTTTGAGTCCCGAGAAAAATAAAGCAGCCATATTTTTTCAATTGACAAACCAAAGTTTTTACAAATGCTAAGGAATTTAAGTATTTCAGTTGTTGAAGGAAGTTTCCTATTAGGTTAGTCCCCACAAAAAAAACAACCCAGAAACTGCTTAGCCCTCTCGCTATAATAAAATTGAAAGCTGACAAGGAGGCTTTTTTTTCCTGCAGGCATTTGGGGTATTGCAGTTCCATCAAATATGTGATCAAACCCTTAGGCCAACCCCAGCACTCCTCACCATCTGAGAATGTTCCAGGGCTTATAACTCTTCCTGCAAAATAAAAACAAATTTTTAGGTTTGAATACATTTTAACTCTTCCTGTATCCAAAACTAAAAGTTTTTGTTTCAATTCATATTGAGTTAAAAAAAAAATTGACCATGAACTTTATACAGAAACTCCTGCTTCTTCACCACTAGGATCCCCAGTTCCTGACTCAGAGACCCCCTCTGTGAAAGTACATTGATAGGGGAGGACTGTTGTCATTGAATTTTATTATAGTGAATGTTTCACACTCTGGGGCATAATTCACTTGTCTTACAAAGTGTATTAACCTCTATACCCACCCCAGCAGTAACCCCGTGTGTCACTCGGGGTAAAAAAAAAAAAAGATGCTGAAAGTCCTGTCCTCTTGCATCTCCGGCCAGCGTCCTCTGCATCTGATGAGTAACCCGGGACTTCCCGGTGCTTGTGGCCGTTGCATTGGGGAAGCGGCAGGAATTTGAAATTATTTTGTGTTGCATTCAATACAAAAAAACAGTATTGATTGCAATACAATGGATTTATGTGTCTAAAAGTGGTACATTGTCTTTCATTAAAATTTATTTTACAGTATAATAAAATAGTATGAGTATAATCAAGTTTGAAACACAAAATCATGTCAAAGTTTATTATTAAATTTGTTTAATTTATTATTTTAACATGATTTTGTTTCAAACTTTATTATACTGTAAAATACATTTTCATGAAAAATAATGTACCGCTTTTAGACCTATAAATCCAAACAGAAATGAACTGCCCAGGAAATTAAAGCTTTCCAAAGAGAACCTGGGTGATTTAGCAAGCCTGGAATGGATTTCCTAAAAATCATTTGCTATTAGTTGCCAAATGTTTGCAATCCTGGATCAGACCTATTCCAGGTTTGCTGGATCTCAAAGGTTCTCCCATGAGAGTCTATCTTTTCCAGTCTTAGAGATCAATAATAAATCGGGCTCACCATATCCAGTATAAACTGACATTCAGCCAGTGTAATACACAGGGAGGCAGCCTGGATTTCTGGTTAAAGTGAATCTAACATATGTATTTAGGTTCATGCATGTTCAGTAATGTGTCACACTGCCAGGTATTTATTACCTCTCATGGAGATCAAAGTACTCCCCCTGACAATGCTTTTGCCATTCTTGGTGCTGTTCACAAATCAGCCTATCTCTGTGTATTTGTTGCAAAGTTACAATGTTGCAGTCTGGTCATTGAAGGAGGGTAAACTAGAGAAATGCTTCATTCTTCTTGCAGCAGACTGATGACATCATCTTAGCCTAAACTAGGTCACAGGACTGGAACTCATGAAAGTCATTTTTTTTTCTTTTTTTGTGGCAAGCCATAGAATTCTGCAGATTTGTTAAATTCTGCTTCTATTGATGGGCTTGCATGATGACTGTACAGGACAAGTATTGTTTAATCATGGTCAATACACATCACCAGTGTACTTGGAGCTCTGTTATATAATGGCCCTGAATGCCTGGAGAGACACAGCCTGCTAGAACCCCACTGCACTGTGTTTGCTTTTATCATTAATAATAGCTCAACTTGGCCCTGCATTTTTCACATGCCTTCTATAGTGAGCCACGCCGTGGATACTGCTGGGCACCCACAGGAGGAAAACATTCTTCCTTTGCGTCAGTATGGAGGGTAACCGGAGCAAGGCCAGCGCTGAATGTATACAGCTGAACAGATTGAATATCTCACACTCTCCATGGACTATTACATAACTGTTCCTATACATATCAGGCTCACCCATGGCTGGGGAGGATGGAGCAGGGGGGCGAATTGCTGAAAGGCCCCCGAACATTGAAGACTTTCTTTAAAGATATTTTTACAGCAGTAAACATCTATTCTAACAACGCTTGGCTCTTCTTCTTCATTGAACGAATCAGTGCGGGTCACTGTGGGGAAAATGTTTCTAGTGTGATCACTAAAAAAATGATGCCACAGTGGTCACTGTAGAGAAAAAATATAGTAGATTGGTCACTAGGGGACAAAAAAGGAGCTATAGTGGTCACTGTGGGGGAAACAAGCTAGAGTGGTAACAATAGAATAAAAATTGTGTTCTAGTGGTCACTATGGAAAAAACAATTCTATTGTGACCACTATAAAAAGAAAAAAAACTGGTCACAAGATAAAAAATGGTGGGTTGGCCACTAGGGGTGGTCAATACAGGGAAAATAAGTATAGAGTGGGTACAAGAGAACAAAAATGATGATAATGGTCACTATGGGAAAGCAATATTTTGCTGTGACCCCTATGGGAAAAATATGCTAGAGCGGTCACTATGGGGACATAAAAGACTTTATTACTTCCTTTATTAGGAAGAGGCATAAAACGTGGAAGTGATCAGCAGCAGTGCAATGTAACAAACCATGAGTTCCCAGAGATAATATAGAAATAGTTTATTATGCACTGTCCTTTGACAAAGTGTCACCCAGTTACAGCTTACATTCGCTTTTGTTACAACTCCTTGCATTCACTACATGCTGATCATTATAATTACTCCAAACATTAATAAAGGGGTGAGTTCCCCTTTAAATAATTTGGCCACTGCACTCCTCCCGGCATTGTAGCGTTTTACCCCCTGAGAATCAGTCACCTGACCCTCTCTCGCTGACTCATAATGTGGAGGTGGAGTGGGTGGGAAGAAAGGTATATGTGCAGTACAATACAATCATCTGTGATTGTTACTCATTAAGAGTTCCCCATCTGCATTCTAAGTCACTCCGCTGTGCTCGCGCAGGCTTATGAAGAGCCTGTCACTGCCTGTAGGACCTGGATACATATTGGGGCACTGCCACTCCCTGACGCTATATTCATTCAAACGGATCAGTGCCTAGCATTCACTAGATACAGGCCAGGAGTGAATGTACACTGTAGCTTTCCCCTGTAAGAGGAGATGGGTCAATAACAGGGAGATCAGACGTAAACTACCCTAGGATCAGAATCTGCTTTCAGATCTTGATCTCTTTGGTGTGGTAAAATGCATTACTTTCTATAGCCAATGGTGGTCAGTGTACCCCCCAGCCTGTCCTGCACAGGTAACAGGTACCCTGACACAGGTTCCAACCCATTACCACACAACCCAAGCTATTTAAAATGCTTTATATACACTAACAATCTTTCCAAGATCAACCCAAGCTGAAGATCTGGAGAATATGCTGCTCTAGTTTCCCTCCAGTGTTGCCCACATAACCAAACTCCTAGCCGTTGATCACACAATCTCCGCCGAAGAGGATTAGCCTTCAATTTCAGTAATCCTCCCATCCATCCTAGGGTCTGGTTCACATGGCCAGCACTGGAGGGAGCCTATACCAGCATGTTCCCCAGGACAGGTGAGTCTTTCTTTATCCATCCCAAGACTGTCAATGTGGATTCCTGTGTGCATTCCAATGCTTACTACAAAAATCTGAAAGTGAGTGAAGTTTTTGCATTAGGCAGCGATACCCAATATCTGCGTCTGGAATAAAATCGTAAACGGTATCTCACGAAGGCGTCATAACCGTAAAAGATCTGTTGAGATATTTACAACGGCACTGATGTATGGTGTCACCCGGCAGAGAGAAGAATAAACGATTCACAAGGCTGATTAATAATGCAGAGAACGCAGAGAGGCTGTAAAACAAAGGACCTTGAGGGTGTAGGACATGCTGACAGCTTGCAGCGGGATTAATGTATTACGGGATTATATACGTGGCTGAGAAGTGACAAGTGACGTCAGGGAACTTTGTCCACAACCAGAGAGGGGGGCAATTACACGACAGAGGTAATTAATCCAGCTACTTGATATCTCAATTACAATGGTTTCACTAGGCAACGGAATGTGTGGTTAAAGCGGCTCCCCGCCTGGGAGAACGCCGTCGCCGGATATAATAACCATGTTTAATGGAATCGCTGAAGTTTTGTTTTAAAGGGGAATTCCATGATCACACTCTAAAATATAGGAGAAAATAAAACTTGGATGAGACCTATCAGCTCATATATTGCATGTTTATATAGAGCATGTGTTTTATTCAAAGCAGCTTTCTTTGTCCTTTTTCTGTTTTCAATAATTTTTATTGAGAAAAAAAGTTTGACAATTTTTCAAAGAGGAACAAAGACACAAACAAGTCAAAAAGAAAAAGAATCAAACATAGTCTTTTGCACTCCTAGTGAATGGGCCTTCATCAACACAAACATTTTGTTTTTTTACACACAAAAAAGACAAACATTCTTATATAATGAACATACATAAAAAAACGAAAGGACCTGCCTAGGAGGAAAAACAAAAGAATAGAAAAAATAGGGGAAGAGAGAGGAGAGGTGAAAGAGAGGGCCGGGAAAGGTTACGGACAGGGAAGGAGAGGACCTATAGTTGAATATCCATAGGGGCAAACGCAGCATGAGAATCTCTCAAAGCCAGAGTAAATTCTTCAAAATCAGCAGGCAGATAATTGTCTATCCAGGGGGGCCCAAACCACCTGGAAGACAACTATGGTATCATTCAATTTAGCTGCCAATAGTTCATTGAGAACATACCAGTTAATCTTATGCTTTACTTGGTTCACCTAGGGTTTACTTGAGGACCAGGCCTTTGCTAGTGTTTGTTTGGCCGAGGTAAAAACAAAATTTAGTTGCTAAAAGTTGCTAAAATTCAGGAGCTGAAATTGGTGCTTGGTACAGTTAGAAGGTTTTAAGAGTAGTGACGCCTCACATGGGTCTTTGCGCATAGAATGTCCCAGTAGTGTGTACACTAGTTGATAGACTCCAGTCCAGAAACGTTTTATTCTTGGGCAAGTCCACCATACATGGTAAAGCCTCTCCACTTCTCCGCATTGTCTGAAGCACAGGTTGGACACATTTTGGTTAAATTTCACAAGTCTAGCTGGGACCAAATACCATTGCATAGGCAATTTATAATTAGCCTCATGATACCCTGCATGGACTATGCCAAGTGCTACCGTGTCCCAAATCTGTGCCCATTGCGTATCATCTAAAGGTGTACCAATATCCTCTTCCCACCTGGCTACATACCCTGGTTTGCTGGACACTTCCACTGCTAGCAGGGAGTTGTGGATTAGTGAGATAGTTCCCTTACCCAATGGGTCTCTATCACACTTCCCCTCAATGTTGGTGTGTGACAGTGGTCTGTGTCCTTTTTGCCATGAGGGAACCCTTGAAATAGGTTGTCACAGGACAAGCATCCTGTGACATTGGGCTTTAGTTGCACTTTCATTGTACCTATGCATTATTCCCCTTGTCTTGAATTATTTTTGAGAAATAGCAGAGCATTTTCTGGTATGTGAGTGTGCCCAGTCCAGTCCCAACATTTTATCCCAGAGGTACCCTTTAAATTATACCCAGGTCTCCGTAAACCCTTTTAAAACTAATTGATTGGAGTTCAGTGGAAAGAATCCCCCCCTTACATTAGTGGTGAGCTGGGAGAATGTTCCCCTTACAGTGGTGGTCTGAATGCCACCCTAAACACAGATACAATGATCCAAGGTGTCATGATTTTGGCTTTGAAAGGTGATGTGGACACCAGAATATGAGATGTCAGTCACCCACATCTCAAGGAAACACTAGGAACATCTGGAGGAACCCTAGTTGAGAATGGCTGGCTTTGGCATTTCTGCAGGCCCAAATTGTGAGTGTGCCTAAATTACCCTTTAGACCTCCCATGTGAAGGAGCCAAGGCACTCCTGTAGACCTCCAATGTAAAGGTACAAAAGCTCTCCTGTAAACGTCCCATGTGAAGGTGCCAAGGCACTACTGTAGGCCCTCGATGTGGATGTGCCTAGGCCCACTTCTAGGCCTGCAATATGAAGGTGCCAAGGCTTTCCTGTAGACCTCCCATGTGAAAGTGCCAGGGCTCTTCTGTAGACCTCACATGCAAAGGTGCCAAGGGTTTCCTCTAGACCTCCCATGCAAAGGTGCCAAGGCTTTCCTGTATTCCTCCCATGTAAAGGTGCTAGCTCCTGTAGTCCTCCCTTGTGCAAGTGCCAAGGCTCTCCTGTAGACCTCCCACTTGAAGGTGCCAAGGTACTCTTGTGAGTGTACCTAGGCCCTCTTCTAGGCCTGCAATATGATGGTGCCAAGACACTCCTTTGCCCCATGCCTCACAACTGTATATCTGCAGTGTAAGACTATCTAGGGCCTAGTATCTACGTACAGATATTCACTTCCAATCTTATGAAAGGATTGGATCCAAAGACGATCTGAATGAAAATCAGCAGCCAAACAATCAAAAGCTTCCAATCTGTGAATCTGAAAAATCAATGTTATTTAATCGCTTTACATATCATTGTTATGTTAAATTCCATTCAGGCATCTGCAAGTTTCCTAATATTGCTCATTTGTATTTCACTTCAATCACTCCACATAAATAACCTCTGTATCAGTTTGGCAATTCTTAGGCCGACCTCCTGTTTTAGGTTTTTATGCAACGCCACTTTCCCAATATAACCTTTTCTAGGTGGTGGATTACGGGGCATCAAATGGCGAAAGACGATTAGCAGCTTTACATAGAACAAGATTAGAAAGTCCTTTTAAAATGTAACTCCAAAGAATTAGCAATGCTTTGCTCCTTTTTTAGACAACACCGGGTGCAATCCACTTACATTTATGCATGGTTATCAAAGTGTGTGTCAGAGCTAAATAAAAAAAAAAAAGTATAGGACACATCTCTCCAATACATGCACTTTTCCATATTTTAAAAACACAGAGAGTGCAAAAACACCTGTTGCTTTGCCAAAACTCCAGTGTGCTTCTAACTTCCTGTTTGGGCTGCAATGAAATCCCAAGCAGGGTCGTCAGTCCTGCATGCTGGACTACATTGGTAATGCCTAGACATGATTTAATCTGCAAAATACATACAGCTCAAATACTGCCTAACAATCTATATAAGAATAAACATCTTTCAGCCTTTTTTTTAATTGATATATTCCACAAATGTCTGATGAAAACTGATTAAATACCAATGCACTGAGATAGATTATAAACCAAATTTCATGCCGCCTCTTATATAAATATATGTATACAGTAATTATGAGACCAGGCAGTGGGAGATTCTCACACAGTTTAGTAAGAGGATCTGTTCACAAGGCTTCAGCAAACAACAAGAATTAGCATGAATAGTTGCGCACGAGGCCTGTGGCGAAGACACAGGAAGAATTTCTCCTGCAGAGAAAAGCACATGGCTTTCACAAGTTAGACAAATATTTGCTGTCATGAGGGTAATCCAGAAACACCCCATTGTCAGCAATCTCCCAAGGACTCCTGCTGATGCACTGACATTACCAAACAGGGCAAAATCTGCCCAGATCTCTGGCTTATGTTATGCCTGGCGCAGACCCCCCTCAATAAAATATAAACATATGTGATGCTGATTTCTAAGAGAGAACTTCTAGGGAACTTTGCCTGGGTCAAAGGGAATGTATACACTGCAAGCTTATATTAGTACAGTTGTTGTAATAGTTTATGGCTTGTGGGTGATGTGTTTAGTATTCAGATGTCAAGGAGTGCTTGGCAGGGATGTGAGAGACATTGGCAACACACCTGTCTGATACCTGGGAATAGTAAACCCTCCTCTGCTCACCTCCATAGCCTCCTCCCTGATCTTACTCTCCTCACCTTCCTTGCCTCCCACTGCACTTACTCTGCTCTTTTTCATATCCTCCTTTCTGTTTCTACCTTGGTAACCGCCAAGTCTCCTGCCTAATCTTACTCTGCCTACCTTGCTTGCCTACTCTTTGCACCTATTCTGCTTTCCTTCAAAACCTCTTCTCTACTCCCCTCTATAATCTTCGCTCTGCACATACTCTGCTTTCCTTCATAGACTCCTCTTTACTCACCTCCATAGGCTCCTTTATGTTCCTACCCTGTTCACCTCCATAGCCCCCTCTATGCACTTACTCTGTTTTCCTTTATATCTCTCCCATTCTGTTTACCTCAACTTGCCTGGTTGGACTCTGCATCTCCATTGCCTCTTTTCTGGTTATAATCTTCTCTATTTCATACCCCTCCCTAGCCTATGCTCTCACTTTATTCTGTTCTCCATTGCTTCCTCTATCTTCTTACTAAAGAGCTTCCTCTCTTGTTTTGCTCTTCTCTCCTTTTTTCCCAAATTTTTTTTATTAATTTTTTTAACAGAGGAAATAAGTTACAAATACAATAACAGAGAACATGACACCAAAAAAACAAATCAAAGGAAACACACAGCAAAATTGTTATAAAACAATAGCAGCATGGAAATCTTTGAAAATTTAGAATTATTATTAGACCAAGTTTACAATACAATAGATTTATGCATAGAATTATCTCAATACAATGTCCTAACTGATAGCAACTCACCATAATATCTGTGAATTGAGAACATAGGCCGATCTAAGTATCGAAAGGTCCTCTTTGTTTTAGGGTATGTATATTATCCTTCATTTTTTACCAATAAGGAATAAGTATTCCCTATTGGTAAATTGGTAAATGGTAAACTCCCTATGTGGACCCTTGATTTAAAAATAATAGAGAAACTGATAGAAAAGAAAAAGGACTAAGGAAAAAGAGATTGTGGGAATGGGCCGGGGTGATAGTCCAATTTGACGGTGACCTTTTATATTATTACCATTTGCTCTTCTTTCCTACATAGTGTCTTCTTTACCTTAATCTGCTCTCCTCCATAACCTCCTCTCTCCACTGCTCTGCTCACCTCTATAACCTTTTCTCTTCTATTGTTCTGCTCTTATCTATAGCCTCTTCTCTCTACTATCCTGCTCTTCTTCATAGCCTCCTCTCTCCATTTCTCTGTTCTCTTCCATAGCCTCCTCTCCCCGTTGATCTTCTTTCCTCTATAGCCTTTTTTCTCTACTGTTCTGCTCTCCTCCATAACCTCCTCTCTCCATCATTGCTGTGCTCTCCTCCATAACCTCCTCTCTCCATCATTGCTCTGCTCTCCTCCATAACCTCCTCTCTCCATCATTGCTCTGCTTTCCTCCATAGCCTTCTCTCTCCATTGCTCTGCTTACTTCCATAACTTCCTCTCTCCATTGCTCTGCTCACTTCCATAACCTCCTCTCTCTATTGCTCTGCTCACTTCCATAACCTCCTCTTTCCATTGCTCCGCTCTCCTCCATAGCCTCCTTCCTCCATTGCTCTGCTCACTTCTATAACCTAGATACAGAAACTTCCATAAACTACTCTTTTTATTGTTCTGCTCTCCTCCACTTCATAGCCTCCTCTCTCCATTTCTCCACTCTCCTCCAAAGCCTCTCCTCCCCATCGCTCTTCTTTCTTCCATAGCCTCTTCTCTCTACTGTTCTGCTCTTCTCCATAGCCTTCTCTCTCCATTGCTCTGGTCTCCTCAATAACCTCATACCTGCTTTTGGTCTTCCTTCCATCCACAACCTCCTCCTCATCTTATTCTGCCCTCTTCTATTTCATCACCACTTTTCTTACTCATAGATTACCCTTCCTCCTATTTTGCCCTTCTCCCCATTGTCTCTCCACTTCTCTTTCCTTTTGGTTTCAAATTAAATGGGTCCGTGGACAAATATGTAATAGGGGGCTCAAATGCACAGAATTCTAGTTCCTTGCACCTCTGCCATTCTGTAATGTGTAGTCCTAGGGTGACCCAGTTTGCCCCACCCTTAATCTATCCCTGAATCTTTTTTCTGGATATCATTATTGGTTCTCTGATTGCTTTCACTTATTTCTTATTACACTTAACAATGTTGCTGAATGAGTTGAATTCTCCTTTAATTCAATACTATTTTGTGCTTGTGAATGGCACGAGTCCATCTGCCTCTTTGAATCACACGAGGTGGCTTTCACATTGTAAAGTGTACGCAATTGTGCCCATGTTGCCTCATGCACCTTTGTTCTCCATTCATTTTAGCAAAGGGCCCCTGTTATCTATGAGATCTCCATGGAAACCTCACCCTTATAGTGCGCTTTTATCATACAGCTGAGGAAATGCATTTCATTCAGAGACAGAACACAAATACACCCCAAGAGCACACGTCCGCCAAAAGCGTCAGTGGGCTGTGCTGGTACCGTGTATCAATGAGTAAAAAATGGAGAAAAAGCAAGAAATAATAAAATACCTTTGTTAGGGATGCTTTTAACTAATCCAGAGTCACTTTCAATGCCAGGTTACATTACTGCATGGTGTAAATATTGTATTATTTTATGTACTATAATATACTCTACAGTATTATTTTATATTATAGTTACAATGTACTCTATAATACTATACTGTAATATACTAACACAGTATTATGTTTAACACTATTGTACTATACTGTATGGTAATGTATGATATTCTATATTATATTATATCATTTTGTATATATTTTTATGAATAATTAGGTTTTTCATCTCAGGGACCCCTGGCTAATAGTTGCTGCATCTACAGTTCATGGTACAATAAAAGCAGACAAAGAAATAAACAAAAGAATAATTTTCTGAAATAATTTGGGATTCGGACTACCCCTTATCTTGGTGGTCTGAGAGAGAAGTACTCCTTTATTTTGGTGGTTATTTGGAAAAGGGCCCCTTCCACTGTTGGTCATTGATCAATAGGATTAATGCTCCTTACAATAGCTGTCAATAGAAGCCCTGGCAACCTCTGGATGAACCCTACTAGAAAGGATTCATCCAGAGGTTGCTAGGGGTTCCTCAAACTGGGGCTGTTTGACCTCCCATTCGATGATGCCTGCAAAGCTCTGGGGCCAACACTACTTGGTAGTGCAACAGCATGACTCTAGTGATGTTTTTATATGTCTACAAAGGTGGTATTACAGCCACCGTTGTGAGGGGGGGACATCTTAGGTGGCTTTTTTCTCATTGACCCCCACAAAATTGGTTTTATTAGGAGTTGTCTGAGATCTGAAAATAATTTTAAGGCTTCCTCAGGGCTTAAAAGGTTGAGAAAAGATTCTCTGTAGTGTTATAATTTACTGTAATATATTGAATAATGTTTTATATCATATTATACTCTATTCTTTTATGGTATACTCTACTGTATTACTTATTTTTTTATATTTTACTTATATCTTATAAAATTCTGCAGTAATATACACTATACTGTATCGTATGATATCCTATGTTATACAATATAGCCTTAATTTAAACCTTTTTTTATAGTCTACAGTATTACACAAACAATTTATTACAATTATTAATTAATATTTACAATTTATAATGTTATACTCTACAGTACTGCATTTTTATTATGATTTATATTATATTATACTCTGCTTTACTATGGTATTCTCTGTTCTGATATACTATGCTCTATGGGGTTATAATATACTATATTGTATACTGTATTGTATTATATTATATTATATTATATACTGTATTATACTTTAATGTATGATATTCTATATTATATTGGACCATTCCCAAAAAGATTCCCTTGTGGGAATCTTTAAGGTCCATGTGTTTTAATGGCAATAATTGATTCCAACCAGAGAAAGTATGAGGGAATGTCTGATTCCTTGTTTTATTATTATTATTTATACCAATAGCGCCAGGCTGTGTTGGACAACACAACCCCAATGCTTGAATATTACAATTTGCTTTTATTTTATGCTACATTGGTGTCCACAAAAAAAAAAGAAATATGATGTACATTTGAGATTCAGCAAACATGTTTGATTGACGGGAACGCTGCTTGCAATATCTCATGGCTGCTTCCTCATATATCATATATATTTAATCTATGGGGGGACAAGTTTATCAATTATTATTTAAAATTTGATTACATTTGATTGGTCCCTGCACTGTAACCCAACACAGTTCTCATTTCAGAACCTTTTCGTAGTTTTAGGCCTTGTTTTGTTGGGCAAAAAAATCCTGTGTTACCCATAGCAACCAGCCAAAGGCATAATTTACCTGTCCACCACAGACAATGCACATCTTCAGATAAATAGCTCCCCCATCATGTTATAAACCTGAAAACATGCAATCACGTATTATCTGCCACCGTCACATCAAATGCTTCAATTTCCATATCGCTGTAATTCAGCATGGAGTATATTAGGAACTTGCATGATGGCATGTGGTTGCCATGGTGACCAGTAGCATAGCATTCCACAAGTCGTCTATATAATTAAACGGGGATTTTATTTCTTACACATCTTGAGAAAGGTTCAGGTCTGAGGCCAAGGAGCGCGCGTTTCATCTGTTAACCCTTCTATGGGAATTTTCTTTCAGCCTCAGCCACTTCCCTGGCATCCAGCAAAGAGGCGACTGACGTTTCCCAAGACGGCCATGGAAGATCTGTCGGCATGACAATGGTGTTTTATAAATTGTATGATAATATGATGATCGTTTATTCGCCTTCAAAAAGGGTTGTTGATTTTTAGGAAGAAAACAACAGATTTTAGAGAAATACATTTACCATTTCTTTCTATCTACAGCCTTTCCTATCCCTGACCAGTGCTGAGATTTATACAACTCTGCCACCAAGAACAACCCAGCCCGCTGGGTGCATAGACCATGTTTTTCTCTGTTGAACTTAAGTAACACTTACACAGGTCTTGTCCCTCCCTCCAGCTTGTGACTGGACATTGAAAGAGAAGCGCTTACATATAGCATTGAGGGGAGGTGCTCTGTAGTCCTAACAGATAACTGTGAACTATGGTTCTAGCTGGAAATTCTCTTTTGTGATTGTTGAAGGAATGAGCACTATACACACAACACTATTCTATTCTATGGAGAGGGGAGGACAAGCAAGTGGCACCCCGCTATGCTTTCTTCCATAGGGGCACTTAGCATGCAATGACATTGTCCTGGCACACATACACATCAATGTGCTCATCCCAGAACCCTGCAAACCTGTAAAATGCAAAGTGCTAAAGGTCGTCTCCAAGCAAACAGCTACACACACATAGGAGTGCATAGATAGCAGCTGGCTGCTAAAGATTTGTAATCATTCATAAACCTGTTTAATCTCCTCCCCCCTCCTGCTGCATTATGTGCCTTCAATGCACAGGGAGGGGAATACCCACAGATGAATTTGGTTGAACTTGAATTCGCAAATCGCAGAACAAAGTTTTTCGATTGTAGACATTTTAGCAAAATCAGCCTCAAACTTTGCAATGCAACACTTAAGGCAGAATTCCAGGCTAAAATATTAAAGAGTAAAAAAAATTATAATAAACAATAAAGTAGTAATAAAAACTGTTGCTGCAATATTCATGTTTCGGTAAGAGACTTCCTCTGAAGTACCTTTTTCTGCCACTAGATGCCCTCGGTCTGATCTTTTAGCCAAGGTGATCTTGGACCCGCCCTAACCAATGACTTGAGAAGAAGCACAGTGATCTGTCACTTTGCTGTCTCCTATTATCAGTATTCAGTTTATCAGCCAGGAACTAATTGGCTCCTTGTGTGGCTTCTAACTCAGCCAGACACTGCTTGCAATACATTAGGTAATATACTACGGTAATAATTACAGAGCTGCAATAACACAATAGCTTTACAGACTCAAGTAGACCTTAATGTTATTCTAACAGTCACCCTAATTGAATATAGAAGGTTTCAGGTCCCTGTTGTGTTATTTTTGGGGAAGATTTGCAATCATTTCCGGTTTTGAGACACAACAAAGAGTAAAAGTCTTCAAAATTAGCAAACTTCCATTCTAAGAGAGTAGAGAATAGGTTTCTCCTCTTTCTCTTGTGACAACTCTAAAAAATTGAATTTGCCCTCACTTTCTGTCTCAGTGGCAATGGTCAGCAATTGAAACAGAAAAGGTTATTTTATAAGTTCTTGCCGCTTTGGGTCATTGTCCCACCTCCAGGCCCATCCTACTACTTCCAGCCCATCAGTTTATTCTGCAGACGCTCCCACTGCAAACATGATGCTAACTTTCAGCTGCAATATAATGATTCAGTACAATGGCAGATTTCGGATCTCTAAAGAATTCTGGAACTTGTAGTTCTTCCGTCACCCCACCCCTCCCACAGTTTTTGTATCATAGAAGGCTTTTTGTATTCTAGCAAAGGTGAAATGCAGCCAAACCACTCATTCACTTCCAGAGACGGTGGCGGTACACAAAGGGCTTTTGTGTGGCGCAGGGTAAGGACCGCACTTTGCATACCTCCCAGTGCCAGGGCACCATGTGACAAACGGCCTTCGCCCTTCTTCTTTCTCTTCTTTCCCACCTGATAAGGTACCGGCCGTTGATTTTATGGCGGTTTGACAGATTTGTTGGGTGTTTTGTTAATATGAGCCGCTTGTGTCCTGCAACATTTTACAAAAGCTCAAAGGTGAGATGCCGAGTGAATCCTCATTGACAATTTTTGAAGCCTATGGATTCCCCGGGAATTTGATGGCCAGATGAATAAAAGTGATTAGATACAATAAGGGAAACTGAAATAAAGAGGTCAAATATAAAAATGTGATTGAAATGGCGCAGGGCTTGGTGCTGATGTTTTTGGCACAACTTCTGAGCACTGAGATCCATGTGAATAGAAGTGACCATGTGGTATTGCCTACAATTAGGCCATGCCCTAATACAAAGAGAGATTTTCATTATATATAAAAAAAAAAACACTTTGACTTTTAAAGAGCCCTCAATACGCAATAGAGCCCTCAATACAATCCACAATCCAATTCCACCAGGTCCCCCATTGTCTTGAATTCTTTCAATCGTTTACTGGACACTGGGTGCTGCCATGTTCTGCTGGCTTCATTTTAGATCACCCAATCTTGCACTGTGCTGGCATGAGATTGAGTAAGGTTTCTTCCTGAAAATGTAAAAATATAAAAAGTGCATGTCCTGAGATAGCCCCTTCTGCACATGATCGGGCATGCGCAAAAGGGGCAGTCAAAGCCTCTTGTTATACATGACAGATGTATCCTAGGCGGCTGCAGGTTTCCCATTCAGTTTTTACTGCCACAGCAATAAAGACAGAAGGGGAGGAGACTGCCCCAAAAAAAAGTTTCATTATGAACTAGGGATATCCACCTTTTATATAATATTAAATATGTGATGATAGGTCAGCTTTCAAGCCGATCTCCGATCAAATACTAAATCCTCCCCACCCTTGCTTAGGGTAACACAATTATTAAAAAGACGTCCAAGTTGCCTTTTTTCTCACCTAAAAGTCACACGACACTCCCATTCCAGTCCTCCTAGTTCCTTAGGTGGGGTCCTTATGGGGGTCTCCACTTCATCCACTTCCCAACATTTGGATATAGGAAGACACTTTTAGCTTAAAGTGTAATGGAATATACCACACCCACATAAAGAGAGGAAATAAAAAAAAGTTTGGTTAAACGGACAAGTGATTTTATCTTATAGCTGTTTCCTTGGCTTTCTAAAAAAAACAAATTGAATGATTTAGAGGCTGGATGAAGGTTTAGTGCAAAATATGACTATGAATTTACCACACCGGCTGACATAGGGGGGTGCAAAGTGTGCCAATTCATGAGGGCCACAGACCTTCCTCAGCCCTCAGGGGTGCCCACAGGGATCTCAAGTCAGTTCTGTGCAGGGTCGCCCAGATGTCTGCCTCTGATCCACCCATAAAGGAGAGACAAACGGGAGGGACATTGGGGAAGGTATGTAGACAATTCCTACTGGCTGTGGAGAGATGGGGTCCCTTTCAGGCTGTAGAAGAGTCTGCGGGCCATGACATTAGCACAAGGGGACCGACCAGTACTGGCAGTGTATGATTTGACGTCCTGGCACCTGGAGATGGCACTGGCAAGGAGTTTAGATGGTGGATTTGGGTGAGTATATCTTGCTTCACAAGAAGGAAAAAAAAGGAAAATGCCTAAAAAAATTACTGCAGCCAGCACATCTCAGCACTGAAAATTGAAATGTGCCAATTTTTTTAAGGGGAGGTGTGGTCAGATATACATTATATCTGAATTTAAAAAATTAGACTCTCAAGCCTTTCCCCAAACCATCAATAAACAGATGGTAGCTAGGGGTGCATTTATAAATATGTGTATGATACAAAGCAATCAAAATATGAGCTAGAAAGCTTGTGCTGGTAAAAAAAACACATTTGAGAAACAGGTATGATTTTATATAAAAATATCTTCCCACTGAACACCTTCTCTGGTTTCCCTATAAATGGTGAAATGTGATGTTGGATTGTCTTGCACCTTTTAAATAAGGATATGGAGACACGGACACGTGAGGAACAAACTGTCAGGCCATTGATCTGTAATGCATTGTCAGTGTTGTCTTCAGCCAAATTGCTGCTCATGTGTTGTTCTTTCTGTGGCTGCCAAAGGATCTCTGGCAACAATCTGGAGGGAACCATTTCCTTCTTTGTTTTATGAACACAAATGTTGATATTTATACTCAGAACTGGAGGGGGCGTTCACTGTGAGCCTGTACTGTCCGCACAGCGCCGTCTGTCTGGCAGGACTCCATGCCTCTCGGGGCTTGTTAAAAACTTTTATGGTGGATGATTTAGGGAAATGAATAACAAAGACTTGCATGAAAGAGGAATGACACAACAATGCCAGGATCACTTTCCACAGGATTGAAGACAGAGAAGGCCGCACTGTTCTTTGTAGCATGCCAAACGTGCCAACTGCACTAATATATTGGCAACTTGGGTTGGTGGTGCTGCATCTGAAATGATGTTTGGTGCTGTAGACCTGGTTAATACACAGCTGGTGCCCACCAAATCCTGCCAGGCTTGAAGTGAAAATAAAAGTACAACGGAGCAAAGCCCCAAAAAATGCATCAATAGGGTGATCAGGTTTATTAAAGTTACCCCAACACGTTTATGGGTTACATAGCTTTTGGATAGAAATTAGCTTTTTGCTGCTGCTTCGCTGCAGAATATAAATAGACATGTAGACAAAGACCTTGCACAAGTATATCTATAGTAGTAGTACCTATAATGATCTAGTTCAGGGGTCAGCAACCTTTACTATCAAAAGAGCCATTTTGCCTCCTCTTCCACTAAAGAAAAATAGTCTGGAGCCGCAAAACATAACACAGTTTATAAACTTTTAAAAGTTTTAATATTTTTTTAATTTTACCTGTTACAAGTGTGCATGTGTAGGCCTACTTTGAAATAAATTAAACACTGAACTATGCCCCTAGAAGCCTCCAGCTTCTAACGTATCATCCTGTTACATTAGAAGCTGGAGGCTTCTAACGTAACAGGGTAGATTTTTTTGATGGGCAGAGTTCTTTATGTTCTGATGATAGCCTAACAATTAAATTTTAGGGGGTGTTAGTCACAGGTGTCCCCCACTTGCACCTACATTTTTGGTTTTGTACATCTCCCCATTCTAGAGGAATTGGGGTTCAAAGGAGGGGGATGTCATTGTACACACCCATTTGTACACGCCCCGTGGTAGATTTATTTCACTGGAAGTTTTTTTTCATTAGAACACCGGATAGGGAATCCCCCTCCTCCGCAGTGTCTTGGGAGGAAGGGGATCCCCCATCAGAGATCTCCCCGCGGCAGCCGAAGGGAGCCACAACAAGGAGGCTGAAGAGCCGCATGCGGCTCCGGAGCCGCAGGTTGCAGACCCCTGATCTAGTTGAATTGTTTTAAATATATTATACAGTATAGATATTGGCTTGTTTCAAATTAGGACGTATTAGGAACACAGAATTGCTGGCACTCTCAAAACCTAAAATTTTTGGATATATCATTCAGACATCAGTGAAGATATGTGTCAGCCAATCCCCGGCTTAGTCATGGTTATGAGTAGGGACAGGGCTGGTTAAATGCATCGACATTATGACCAATTATAAAAAGAAACATTGGAAATTGCCTAAATCATGTCTCATCACTCTACTCCCCCCTCGTTCAATATCTTTATATTACAGATTGAAAGGTGATGAGCTGATGAGACCTCTATGGATAAATTGCTCCATGGTGTTTGTGGCTAAAAAGGTCAGTGAGGGTTTATGTTAAACAGTGTAGTTCCCTCCTATAATGCCTAAAAAAAATATTTATCTGCAAATGCAAAGAGTTAACTCAGCAATACAGACCCAGAAGCTTTTACTTTTGGGAGGACAAAACATATGCAATTTTTCTCCCCTTCAATAGTCCTGATTTTTCTTAACTATTAGTAGTTCTTTTGGATTGGCTTCTGACTTTGTGAAGCCTGGAGGAAGCCATTTTTTCATGATATACATAATTGTGTACTACTTGGCGCTATAGGGCATGAAGGACCTTGGCCTTCTGTTTAGGTTTTTCAACAATAAATGGGGAAGGAGTTGATAGCAGCACACCCACCAACGCTATTCTCCAAACTTTCTGAATGGAGAGAACACAAAGTATGCACCTTGTCAGCCGCCCACAAAGCTCAATTGGTTCTTGATTAGGATTCATTTGAATATTTTACAGCTGGCAGTACTGAAACACTCACTGCCGCCCCCATTCGTTTGCTAAGGGTGCACTAGACTGGAATGATCATCCATGGGTGCAGTTCAGGGGTGTGATGAAGTGGTAACCACACCACAACCTTATCACCAGTTTGAATTACCCTCAACGTCTTACAACACTTTTGGCAGTTACATTTTTAAATTTTTATAGAGACCTTTACATCACACCATACCAAGGGACAGCAAAGAAGGGAAGAAGAATGGCTCCAAACGAGGGACAGTTTAGAGCTGTTCCAAGTCCAAGGTAGCCTTTTTGTAAGAGTGATGATTGGATCCCCCCTGACATGAGTGGTAGCTTTGCTATAAGGGTCAATTGACTGCTGGAAAGTTCTCGTTTCACTTCGAGGCCAATACTCACATGAGTGATACTAATGAGAGTCCACAGAAAGAAAATACACTGACCCAATTTATTAAATGCATGGGCCACATTGGGCTCAAAAGTGAACAGTCCCTTTAAGACTCCAAAGCCTACACAGTTATGCACCCCACCTTCCTTCTCTTGTGTCAATATGGAACACAGTGATTTTGATGCGTTAGATAAACATTTCTATATAAATTAGGATTATGAGGCTAGAAAGTCACCGAACAGGAAAGATTTGCTTGAGGTAAGAATGATCCGCCAAAGCTATTTCCCCCGGGCTTGTAATACAGGTATAACCACAACCTTCCTTGAATTGCACAGCTGGGAATAGCTCAACTGTTAAAACGGAATTGGATGTTTGCACTCCTAATTCTAAAAAAAACTGAACCTCAAAAGCTGGAAATGTGAGGGGAACTGCAGTTATTGCAAGGAATCAGCAGTGATAAAGTTGTATTTTCAGTTTAAAAACCCACTTAGTATTCTGGTGGGTATCCTAGATGCACCAACCTGGTATTCTTTATGTTTATATTGAAGAATAATACATTTCAGCCTTTATCAACCTATCTAACATGGAGGAACCCTTAGAATAACTTCCAGGTCTTAGGTAACCCTTGAAATTAATAACAATATTCACAGCTCACAGTACATTAGAGTTGTGGTCAGTAGGAAGAATGCCTTTTACATTGCTGGACATTGGGAAAAATGCCACCCGTACAGATAGCCAAAAAGTGCATTGGTGTCATTGGTAACTAAGGCACAAACTGCTCATTGCTCAAGGAACCACTTGCAACCCCTGGAGGAACCCTTGTTGAGAAACACTGATCTAAAGGTAGCTTTGGAGAGTGTAGTCATTTACCTTGTTATTCATTTTTATTTTTAAAGCACCAACCAATAACACAGTGCTGTACAATAAGTAGTGGCTGCTGATGACTAACCTGAATAATTATAATAATATACATTATAATTATAATAATAATAATACAAAACAATGACACAGGAGGAGGTTGACTTACAATGAACATATAATACTAGCAGGAAAATTAAAAGTACGGTACACCCCAGTAAACCATGAAATATGTACAAAATAAGACCCTCTGTAACCTACAGCCTTGGCCTCAACCTTTCTTATTTTAGTGAACTGGTCCACGTAGGCGTGGTAGAAAGCAGCGTGGTTATAAAAAGCATTATGTGGCTTTTGGTTGCACAGTTGCTTTTGGAAAAACCGTGGAGCAAAACAGCCGGAATAACAGCCTTCAGTGCGGCTTGCAGCTCCAAGGTGCATAGCAGTAGAATACCTGGAATTGACCAACTGCATGGTTTTCCACTGAAGGTATGAAGGGGGCCTAAATGGACCCATTGTGAACCAATTTTCAATATATATGTAGATAAATGGTAAAAAAAAATAAAACCAGCGGTATTTACTACTCCCAGGAGCCTACTGCCAACCATGGGCTTTACCAGGCATTTACATATGATTGAAAAGCCTAGTAAAGTGGTGGTTTTATCTGTTTTTTTCCTCCACCCTCCATTCCTCCAAATCACCTGAAACCACTTTAAAAAATGCTTTCCAAAAGTGGTTCCAGTTCAAGTCTACATAGGTGGAAGGGACAGCTAAGTGCCCTTTACCACTGCATGTAGAACCTGAAAAATGGTGCAGCAAATGCCTGAAAAATGAACAACAAAAAGCTAACCTATTCATTTAATGATTCAGATAAACTTTTTTTAGGATACCACTTAAAAAAGTGCTAGTGTGTAGCAACCAACTTCCCAATTTCCTGGGAGTCTGAGCAGGTAAATATGTGGTCCAAATGTTTACAGGCTACATAAGTGTTCCTCTCCCTCCAGAGTTTGTTAAGAGTTCGTTGGGCAATGAGCAACTTGTGCCTCTTAGGTCAGTTTATGTGACTCCAATGATCTGTTTGGCTTTCTATAGGGGGGACATTCCTCCCTGATGACCAGCAATGTAAAATGAATTCCTCCCCCTGACCACCATACTAATGTACTGTGAGCTTGTGATTATAGGAGGGGTTACCTGAAGATCTGAAAGTTATTTCAAGCATTCCCCCATATTTAGAAGGTCAAGAAACACTGGACTGCATGATCTGAATTTCTCATAAACAGCTAAGGGTCAGTGACACTCATTTAAGATGAGTCCAATCCAATGAGGTCACTAATGAAAGTGGTTACTCTTCCTCCCCAGTCCAAACCTTTTATCCGGATTCCACTGTAATTAGGACAGCAGAAATCTTATCTTTGTTGCTTACCTGAAAACATGGATCAGGTCAGCAGGTGCTCAGTGTTTAGGAGTAAATATCAGTTTGTGTTCTGCCTGCAGAGATAAGTCAAATTATATTTTGTCCACAGACGTTGTGAAATGTTTGCATCTCATCAAGGTGAATTTGCTGGAGAGGCTACAAATGGGAACTAGAGGACAGCTTAAAAAAGGTCAGATATAAATATCTCATTACCGTCCAAACCATTAAGAACCGATATGGCTCTTGTCTCTATCGTTCAACCATTGGACTTGATTTATTAAAGCTCTCTGCAGAAGATAGACAATCACGGGAGAACCTGGGGGATCCAGCAACCCTGGAATGGAATAAATCCAGGATTAAAAACATTTGCCATCTGATCAAAGTTTGCTTTCTATAGTATTATGCAGAGGACACTTCAAAGGATACCACGCTGTGACTTGTATTTTATAAATCAGTTGTAAAAGGTAGTATGGAGTAAACACAGTGAAAGTGAGCAGAAGGTGGTAGAGGAGGCAATTTGATTGGCTTACAGCAAGGAGACAATTAGAAAAACCATTATCAGTGCCGTCAGAAGATATAGCAGCATGGCATTGCAGGCTTAAAAAAGTGTTGTCACACCCCTTATGCTCCATTCATTGCAGCTGTGTATTTAATTACAAAATATTTACATTTATTTTTTTTATAAAAGCAGCAGAAGTATTAAAATCTGTGTTCATTTCACCTTCCAATCCTGTACAGCAACCTCTAAGAAAGGGAGGCAATCAGGAAAGCAGAGTTGATTGTCTTTCTGCTCATTCTTTATCCAATCAGCAGCCTAGGGGTATGGAGGTAACACCAGTTTGTTCCCAAACAGCAATCTGTGCTGTATGACAAAAGAGTGTGAATCAGAAAACTGGGCAGTATTACAACCCCCATCGCCAATTCAACTGTAGGTACATTTTTACATTGTATCTAATAGGCTAATACAGCAATAAATTAAGAAATTATACTCTACAGAGGTATATTAAAAAGTAAAACTTTTTTATTTGATTTGAGTGATCACAGTAGTCACCCAATGTTGTTCATGGACATGTCCTGATGGATCCATGAATGAGTGATGGAGAACGACCACTATACATACCTGGAGAAAAGCAATGGGGTACTGCTCACTCTGTCTCTCCCATCTCTGTAAAGGAGAACAGATATTCATCAGTTACTCTTTGTTTTCATAAAACAGGGGTGTCAAACTCTGGCCTGAAGGCCAAATCTGGCCCTTGAGGTCCTTTTTTTTGCCCCCCCCCCCAAAGAATTCTGAAAATGAACTACATCTGCCCGCCCGCTCACATTACCACCTCATATCATCATTTTCAATACATGCAATACATAGACATTATTCCTGTACACCCATCATGTGATACAAAGCCTAGACAATGATCACATGGTGACTGACTACCAGGGGCATTGTGCATGTTTCAATCCATTAGAGACTGCATAGTGTAATATTTAGTATCAGACAAACTTGTGATGTGAGAGGATGAACAACAAACAGCCTGTATAGATAGATAGAAATTAGTCTTTTCAACCCTAAAGTGTTTGTAGAGGGGTTTGTTTTTGTTAGTTATTTTTTCTATAAATTTCAGGTTTGGCCCCCGACTTTTTAATTTCGGCCCTCTGTGTATTTGAGTTTGACACCCCTGTCATAAAAGATCATTTCCAGTGATGAAAACTGCACATGTATACGCAGCCTAAGGACGTAAAAAGAACCTTTCCCAGTGGGTACACAAAACCCCTCTTTGAGCTTCTTCCACCCTCTTAAAAAAATGGCTGGATTTTTGCCTGAATATATGCACAGGAAGTGAAAAGTTTCTCTTTTGTAATCCACTAGTAACAAAAACACAAGACAGAGGCTGTTGGACCTAATGGAAAATTTGATCAGGATTAGAGTTGTTTGCAAAACAGTTCAGAAGGTTTCAGGGAGTGGCCTCAGCATTAATTACTATTTGGAGTTCCTTCTGTATGGGTCCAACTGATAATTAAAGAGTAATTATGTAGAAGACATTAATAAGATAACCTGGCACAGCTGTCTGTTCTGGTTGGGCTTAACAATCTCCCAATGGCTTCAAAATAAAAAAAAATCTTTAAAGTATCAACCCTCACCACGTCCATGTTCCTAAACCAGCTATGTGACTCATAGTTTCCATGGCTTTGTTTAGTAGTACAAGAGCAGAGATAACGTGCAGAGTGCAGAAGCCCATAGCAATTGTTTACACTTTCAAATTCCAATTACAAAAACAATAAAAGTGTAACTAAACCCAAGAAGGAAATTTAAAGTATGAACGCTTATCATTCCTTAGATATATTACATTTGTTTGCAGATTATGGCACACACTTACCAATGATGACAGCTCCAGCAAACTGTCAGCCTGCATCCCCTGAAGCTGCCGTTCTTACCACTGACTCTTCCAGGTTCACCTCACTCTCCTTTGGCCATATGGATGCTGCTGAAGATAAAGTTTCCACAGGTGCAGGAGTTACATTGCCCCAAGAATGCATTTTCTTGGTGGTGCCATGAATTGAGCCGGACTCCACAGTGTAAGCAAAACAGAAAAAAGCCACCAGGAGCTGGGGAAAGTTTTTTTCCCCAAAAAAAGAGACTTTGCGTGAAACCTTTTACTTCTCGGTGACTTTTTTGTTGTTTGGATTTAGTTCTGCTTTAAAGGAACCTGGGGGTTATCCCTGGGGATACTCACCAATCCTGTTCTGTTGTGGACACTGCTATCTTCTCCCTTCTTTTCTTCCGCATTAAGATCTTTGGCCACCTTGATTGGTTGGGTCAGGTTGATGGGGTAATACATGGGCAGCTCAGTGGATTTAGACTGATAAGCGGTAATAAGGTAGGTAAGAATACTTATTGCAAGGGACATTGCCTTTCCCTTACTGCAACAGAGCCCTCCCTTATGTCATGTTTTACTTCCATTTTAAAAGACCAAAAGGGAACAAACACATGAAATTCATACAGCTCAGATATATTTCAAGACATATATCTTTAAATAGTCTAGTGTTCCCTTTATAGCCCCTTTCTTTTTTTTCAGTTGATACTTTCGTTGTGCTTCTCCATTTCTATGCTTGTCTACTGGAGCCCTAGGACATGTCCTGTACTTAGAAAAAGGAATTTGTTAAATGCCTGTAAATGCCACCGGTAAATGCCACTGGGGACATGCAGTCCATGTGAATAAGGGTGAAATAGTTTTTCTGCTTTACGCAGGTGTGCGTAAGATTTTAGAGTTTTTAGGCTCTGTAAGGAAATGATTATTTAACAGAAGAAAAACATGTGAAAAAGATGCAAAAACATCATCTGCTGGCTGAAAATAAAAAATATGTAACAGCAAACTGTTTATAGGGGTCCCCAACCTGACATCTCAGGCATCTGAGATAGATGTAAGAATTCTTCCCTGCATTTTATACCAGGTCCAAAAAAATATCTCCTTGCTAGTTATTATTTAAAATGTTATTGTGAATTTCTACATCTGTAAACTCTTTTGTGTTTCTGATGGATTCGCTAAAATGTGTTTTTCTGGTTAATAAATGGCTTATCTGAATGGCCCAGAATGACTCCTCTGTGGTTTGTGGTGGTACAGCTCTACCAGTAAATGGTACAGAGAGATAATAATTCACAGAGAGTGTCTCAGTCTGCTCTCCCTCCTTGTAATTTTATAGCATTAGAGAACTGATGAGTGACACAGGAAGTAGGATACAAGGAAACGGGATGCTGATGTCACCCAAATGAACGAAACAGACCGGAGATTTGTCTGTCCACACTATGGCATTGGACACCATTCTGTGTGCACACTATTGTTCTACTGAAAACTTGCTTGTGTTCCTAAGAACCAGAAAGATTAGATATTTGATATTAAAATAAAAGAAATATTAATTACGTTTGTTTTACTGCGGCTGCAATACACATCGAAACACAGCTCCATGGGTTCCCATTCAATAGTGCAATGTTCATTTGATGGCTGCTCTTGATCCGGTTTTTCTGAACACAACAGGTTCTCTTGATATGCAACGAGAGCAAAGCAGTCCAATTCCTTGCTGTAACTCACACTTAAACACATTTAGCTGAATTTAAATACAAAAGCCAGAGCCAAGTTATGAAATCTTTGTCTTTCTTTTAGCTTTACTTCATTGCAAGAATTGACCTCTTAACTCGAGACTTGGGGTGAAAAGTCACTTGAAATCTGACAACTTCCCTGTCAACTGTGCTGTCTTCCAGCGTCTGAGTGTGTAAACCAGACAGTGATTGGTTAAAACACTCACACTTACCCATCCCCCTACGAATTTGGCTTTTTTGCCTGACTTTGAAATTCCTTGTCAAGAAGACCAATCCTAAATATTACTAATGGTTGAAGCCTGAGAAAAAAAATCGCCTCTGGTAGCCACCAATAGATGCCCATTCATAAAACTATGGTGTGTTAAAAAGTGCTGCAGTACAATAAAAAATGGCATTGCCTGCTGATTGAATATTTTAAGGGAGGAATTTTAAATATTTTATGCCACGACATTGCAAAACAGAGACTTTCTGTCTCACAGGCACAGCAGGATGAAAAAATTAGAAGGGACGTGATCTCATTCATGTCTTGTGTCCCCAATAGAACATTTCCCCTCACCTCTTCAAATTGGTGGCAATGGTAAAGATGGTGGCGGATTCGTTATTACTCTCCAGTGCCTATGCCCTTGAATGCCATGGTGTTAAATCAAACCATTTGCAATCTTAATCAAACATAGATGTTTATTTCCTGACAACTTCATGATTCTGCACCAAGCTGGGCTATTTACCACTTGTTTTAAACAAACAGTGTAATCTTAATTCAATACGGTAAGGGGTGAGGATCTATAAATACACCGGGCCTCTGTCCAGAAGGTGAGACTTACTGGAAATCAGGCAAATTTGGCAAGGCAATAAAATAGGAAGGACACGGAGGTGACTGAGAAAAGATGAAGAAAATAGCAACCCGGTGCAGTATACAAAAATAAAGTGTGTAAAAGCGGAACTGAACTTATTAGTAGGGGTGAGCTTTTACCATGATTGGTAAGTATGTGCAGCATACTGGTTGAATGGCACACAGTTATCCTTTTCTAAGCACCCCGTAGAGATGTTAGGAGCAGAAAACTGTTGCCGCTGCATCCCTGGAAGCCGCCATCTTTGCAACTGACTCTTCCAGGTGCCCACAAGCTGTTCGGCCAGATGGCACATGTGGAAGAGTTATATTGTCCCTGGCATCTAGGTCTATTCTTTGCAGTGTCGGGATTACAGCTGAGCTCTAGATTGCATATGCACCATGCCGTGTGAGCAAAAAGCCATAGGATGGCCACTGATGGCACATGTGCAAGAGTTATATTGTCCCTGGCATCTAGGTCTATTCTTTGCAGTGTCGGGGTTACAGCTGAGCTCTAGACTGTGTATGCACCATGCAGTGTGAGCAAAAAGCCATAGGATGGCCACTGATGGCACATGGCAAGAGTTATATTGTCCCTGGCATCTAGGTCAGTTCTTGGCAGTGTCAGGGTTAGAGCTGAGCTCTAGACTGTGTATGCACCATGCAGTGTGAGCAAAAAGGTATTTAGTGGCTTTGATGATAAAATTTCTGCATAACATTGCCCCCAGCATTCATTTTCTTGGTAGTGCCATGAATAGACCTAGGAGCCACACTGCATGGCACATATGCTGTGCAACAGAAAAAGCCACCAAGAGCTGGGGAAAAGGTTTTTTGGCAAAAAAAGGCTTTGCATGTCCCCTCTCCAAAAAACTCTACTTCCTGACTTTTTGTTTTTTGGTTTTAGTTCTGCTTTAAGATAACAAAGGCAGCGACCACATCTATGAGTTAGTGAGATGCAATTTATTTTATATTTATATGTGCTTAAAAGCTGTGCATATAAAACCTTTTGCACCTTTTAGGGTACAGCAGCTTATTAATTATTTTCCCCGGTGACATCTTGACGTTCCCTGTTTTCTTGTTCTTCAAGGAAAAAAAATTTCCATGCAGAAATGATGATTACACAGTGGCAGGTCAGGGCTAACACTATAATTTGGCCCTGCAATGTATTATTATTTTATGATGAAATAAACAGTGCATAAGAGGGGAGGGCATGTTCCGCCTTACAGCAGATGGATTCTGTATGTAAGAAATAAATAAATAAAATGAACATGAAATGCTGGCCGGTGGAGAGCCTGGCTTCCTGTGTGCCGCAGCAAATGTCATTTAGGACAGATTCTATTCCCAGTAGTACGCTAAGCTGGCATGCAGATAGCGCAGTCCGTTTCCTGTGTGGACAGCTTCTAGTTATCTTTCTTTTCTTGTGGAGTGGAAAAAAATCTAATTTGGGCTTGAGAAGCATAAAAGGCTGCAAAAATATAGAATTCTAGATGTTCTATTACAGTTCTGTACAGTAGTAAACTCACTACATCTTGTAAAGATTTTACATGCCATGTCATTCCCAAAGCTGTTTTCAATCATGTTCAGGCATTTCCTGTTAAGTGTATATGAATCCTCACCCCTAAAAAACAGTTGGGATGATTGGTCCTATGTTAACGAGGACCCCTCATTAAAATGGAAGGTCTGCATACACATATCAAACACATGAGCATTGTATACACAGCGCCCTTCAGATCTATGTAAAGGGGAGAATGAGTGTGAGGCACCCCGCTGCATCCCCCCCTATAGGATATGACAACGATTGTCCCTAATTGGATGTTTATATATCAGGGGAACACTGCACATACACTAGATTTGCACTTGAGACTATCACAAAATCATTTTTTCTTAGCAGGTAAAAAATCAACCCCAAAAACTGACACACCATACCCCCATCATCCGCCCGCAGTGCTTAGGCAAGATAATGTTGCTGTCCTTCCAGGAGGAACAGCAACTATATTATTGCACATAACTGTTTTTGTAGTGAGCTGGAGCTTTTTCTTGCAGAATTTACCTGCTTTATGTACCATGAGAAACCGATGGGAAGGACGGTGATGCAGCCCCCAATAAAGCAGAATATAGGAGTAGGGCAAGTATATTTCTGATTTTAGGTGCATTTTTACCCTACAAAGGGGAGGTGATTTAGGGAGAAGCTGAGAATGTAAATTGGCCTCAAACAATGATCCAAAAAAAAGATTTGTTAAAGCAAAAGAATGATCTTATACCAAGGGTGCCCAACAGGTGGATCGCGATCTACCGGTAGATCTCAAAGGCAACACGAGTAAAAATAAAATAAACCCAAAATAAACTCTGCCGCGCACTGGAGTTATTAAGTCCAAATTTTTATTGTTGGTAGATCATTTTGACTTGGTCATTTTTTTAATGAAGCTCACAAGCCAAAAAAGTGTGGGCACCCCTGTCCTATATCCTTTGATTCTATTTGGTGCAAAAATACCTGGTACCATACCAGAAATGTTGGGAATTGAGAACTTTCTGTGCTCCATCGGTTTGCTTTGTGCCCTGTATTACAAAAATTCTCCCCTCTATTTTACAAAGAATTGTAGAGGTTCTGTAGTCCTAACATATTTCCTGTTTTAGGGTGCTCCTGCATTGATACAATATAGTGATTGAGTGTTGTCACCCTGGGACAGGAAGTACAAATAAAGGGTTAAAAAACAAACCCAGCCACCAATAATTGATAGGCTGTCTTATATATCACATTTCTGTTTTTAGGTTTAGATACACTTTAAGATTTAATTTAGGGGCAAATTCAGGCTTAGTAAAAACTACCCCCTCTATTTTCCCATCTCCTCAATACAACCCTATCCTAATCTATTTTAGCAATTACCGGTAGGTTCTTTTTTACTTCTTGCTGACTTCTCTGATCTGACACACGTGGGCTTTGCTCATTGGACAGCTCCAGCTTTGACTTAGAAGAGGGCTTGTCAGACCTCTGCAGAGAGACCACTGTCTGCACAAAGAATGCTAAAGCCCTTTGCTGCAGCATGCTGGCACGGGACAGACCTTTTCCCTCTAAAATCAGAACAAGCAATGTGTTTAGCTGATTTATTTTTAAAGATACCCAGAGACACTGATCTCTGTTTTAAATCTGTTTTAAATGAAAAATGGACATAAAATTCCCGCTTTCCCCTTGCCTAAACTTCACAGTAATATTGGCGCTGAGTGCCAGCCAATTGCAGGCTCTAATTATTTTCCATTAACTTATTGTGATGAACCATTTGAGAATCGTTTTGGCTCTGGTCCAGCTCGCTCTGGAAGGGCCTGACTTAGGAGATGCATAATAAAATAGATTTGCAGCGTGCCTAACAGGAGCAGCTGCCCCTCCATCCAGGCTGCAGCTTTGCGCTCCACTTAGTTCTTGCTGATAGATATTCACCAAAGCATAATATTTTCTGCGTGAAGTCCCAGCGAGGGTAACACTTGTCGTAATATGCAACTGGCTTTCACTCTAAACCTGATAATTACTTATGGCAACCAGCTGCTCGCATTAGCTTGTCTCCCATGCTTAATGCATGTGAGTGGATAGGTGGGGAGCGGCTGTAACCCAAAACCTGGCAGATATGAGATGCAAGATGCTACTGTGGATGCCAATTTACCGCCATTAGGCCAGGGGGTGACAACTTAAATGGCGCGCCTATCCAACAGCAAGTACCACCATCTGTCCCCTAGGGACTAATCAGAGTAAAGGATTCCCCTTACTTTTTGCTCTGGTACGATTTTGGATTTATGATCTCTTACTGACCATGGTCACTAGAAGAAATAGATGCAGGTATACAGCAATAAAAACCACACAAGGTATACATTTTAAATATATGAGCATTTACAAAAACTTCAATAAGGATAAACTCCAGAAAAATATAAAAAATAGTTTTTTCATGGATTTTAATATTATATTTTCTATAATCACTTGCGTGTTGAATACATCTGGTAAAAGTATATGGAGGCAGTGCTTTTATTACCTCCCTGTATGATTGAGATGAGGGTAGTGTGGGGCAGCATAGAAGACAATCGGACAGTACAGCATTGCATTGTGCTGTTACTCTAACACAGGGAATGTCCTGACTGGCAGAAATGAGATAATCCCTTGTTGCTCATTTAGATCCTAAACTGAAGAGGTGCTCAGAACATAAAAATTCCAAATTAAATTGGAACCAGTTGAGAAATCTGAATTGGAAATTCCAATCTGCAATTTGTAATTATTTTTTTTGTAATATAGCTTAGCTGATCCGGCCACAGGACTATGACAGTAATGACTGGTATGACAGTAATGTCAGATCAAAACTCGTATTGTTTAAATTTCAAGTTCCAGTCCAAGGTTGGATACAACTCTGATCAGAACTATCCATGCACCACTATTGCTGCCCAAGCTGTATTTCTTAACAGCACTGCAATATTACCCAGAGAATTGTATTTAAGCTGGGTGGGAGAAGCTGTAGACGGGTAGTGGCCCCTGTATTGTTTTACATTTTGAATAACCACCCAAAAACAGCTGGGTGATTACTGAAAAGCTCCGGGTGGTGCGCTTAGCTAAGACAAGCTGGAGAGACATTAGCTGAAAAAAATTGACAGTTAACATTTACATACTTCAGCTGTGTTTAGGGGAAGAAAGGGCCAGGTGGGGCATTTGCCCCATACTGAATATGCACTTGTCCAGGTTAAAAAAGGTCCCAGTTCTCTCCTGAGGGTGAGTTTAGCTGTTATTGCCTGCAGTCTACTTTTGAACCTGAGTTCTGAAGAAAAATTTGAAATCAGGCAGGATGATGTCCCTTCTACAAGAAAAATAAATTTTCCTGTCTGATCTGTCAGAAAACACTGAGCTGTGCATGCCAAATGAATTCCTGTGCCTATGCGTGGTTGTTAGGTCATCCCAGCCCCGCCAATCAGGATCCTACTCCCAGCAAAAGAGCATAGGAGAATTGGGGTGCAAGCTATAGAATGCAGTGATAGGTTCTACACTTGCACCCCAGAATCTGGGTCGGCCCCCAATAGCATTATGTACAATCCCTCATATTGTGTGCTACTCCCCCCCCCCCTCTTGGATCAGGGGTGTCAAACTCTAGCCCCCAGCGTCCTTTTTTTTGGCCCCCAAAGGAATCCTAAATATTTCAGCTGCCTCCCTGCCTAATAGTGGCCCCGCATTGGAGTGTTTTATAGACGCAAATAATGTCAAGAATTTTAGTAGCGGCGCTTTTTCAATGAATAGTTTCAGTGGCGGGCCACTCATCAGATTTAGTTCCGCATTGGCCGCGTCTGGCATTTCCAGCACTCGCCCTCAGCTGTACTTTTCCTTGCTACTCCAAGGCATGGACTTGAATAATTGGATTTTTATAGATGAATATTGTTAATATTATTGTTAGTCTGTGCAAAAAGGTTACCATTGAAATTTAACTCAGAAGGCTACAAATAAAGAAGGAGGCATAAGATTTTTTGCTAACTAAAAATTTATGCCTCTTTCTCTATTATAAGCTTGTTCCAGATTGAATGTGAAGCAAAACCTCTTTTCCATATGAAAAAGGGTTATATCTAATGAGAAGGAAAAATGTTCTCAATTTTTTAAAACAAATTTCAAGGTTGGCCTGCAACTTTGTCTAAGTTTTTAATATTGGCCCCGAGTATTTGAGTTTGACACCCGTCATAGATTGTAAGCTCTTCGGGGCAGGGTCCTATCCTCCTCCTGTGTCATTGTTTGTATCTGTCAGTTATTTGCAACTCTTATTTAATGTACAGCGCTGCGTAATATGTTGGAGCTATATAAATACTGTTTATTAATATTATTAATAAACTTAAATTATTATTAAGTAACCTAAGAAGACTGGTAATGGGACCCGCTGCCACTACTGGAGCCAATGGGATGGAAACTTTTGAAACTTGGAGCAGAAAGCCACTCCCAGGCGCACAGAAAAGTGCTGCATGCATCCAGGAGTGGCAAACTACACGGCAGGTTAATGTGATGCTCTTGCATTTGCAGTTGTGGTGTCATTCCTCCTGCAGAAGTAGCGAAGCAACCTCATGGTCAGAGGCGACATGCTGCTTCCAGGAACTGCACCGCAACCCACCGCAGCTGCATGCAACTGCTCCCATTCATTTGGCAGTTTGTCTGGAGTTCCTTATATTTGCAAAGCCCAACTGAATTTTCAGTTTTTTTCAGCTTTATTTATTCTTAGTACATCAAAACAAAAGGCATACAAAGGGTTCATTTATCAAGAATCTTTATGAAATAGGCTACATTATGAAAATTTGATCATTAAAAATGACAGCAACCAATTTCTACTGTAATTATCCCTATTTAAAAAAAATATATAAATGGTTGCCATGGGCAACTGAACCACTATCACTATGCTCCTACGTCATGACGTCATCTTCCCACTCCCAACCCTTCAAAGCCAAATCGAGTAATGACGGCGTCTACACATGCCAGAAGTCTGCTTCCTATAGGTCAACTTGAAGTGGGCAGTCCAAATAATATAAATCCTCGTTTCTGCCGCGCCCACTCACTAGCGCAGGAGTTAAAAAAAAAAAAAAAAAAAGAGGGCGGCTCCTCCCTTAAATAACTCCTTCGCTAAGCTAGTGGACGAAAGTGTCAGACTGGGCGGTCCTTTAGTCATACGCCACGCCCATATAGGTTAGTGGGAAGAAAAAGTGTGACAGGAGGCGGTCCCTATGCAAATAACTCCTTCATCGCACCCACTAGGCAATTTAGAGGGCGGTGTTTTGGGTACAAAATCGCTCGTGCAAGTCACGCCCACTTTTTGAAGTTAAAAAAAGGGGGGCTGCTTAAATAAAAAAAAGTGCCGCGGCGGTAGCTTTGACGTAAATGACTTGTCACCCCCCCTCTCTTGACAATAGGTTAGCCCACTTCTTCCCGCCCTCCTGCTGTGGTGCGCGCGCACGGTGGCTCCTCCTCCCGGTCTAGCAGCGATCAGTGCGCGCTGTGCCGGTGGTTGGCTGTGTGTGCGTGTGTGAGGTGAAGCCGGAGCCGCCTCAGCCCTCCCTGTCAGCGGCCGCTGTGTGTTCCCGGGGGGAGGGAGGGGGACAGAGGGGAGAAGCCTACACTCCTCCGTCTGTTAGTACAGAGAGACACCGAGCCCCCCGGGGGACCATGAGCATCGAGATCCCACCCGGCCTCACCGAGCTGCTGCAGGGCTATACGGTGGAGGTGCTGCGCCAGAGGCCGCCCGATCTGTTGGAGTTCGCTGTGCAGTATTTCACCCGCCTGAGGGAAAAGCGCCTGCAGGATGGCGACGGGGCGGCAGCGGGACACCACCGGCCTCACACCCGAGGGGTCAACTTTGACGGGGAGCCCATGCAGACCGAGTCCAACGGCGAGGAGGAGGAGGACGAAGAGGAGGACGACTCTGACTTTGAACGTAAGAGGCCACGGGGGAGGGGAAGGGGTGAGAGAAGGGTGACTACAACTCTCAGCACGCCCAGTCAGCGAGTAGAGAATAACTACAACTCTCAGCACGCCCAGTCAGCGAGTAGAGAATAACTAGAACTCCCAGCATGCCCTGTCAGCGAGTAGAGAATAACTAGAACTCCCAGCATGCCCTGTCAATAATGAAAGGATGGCTAGAACTCCCATCATGCCTGCCAGTGACGAAAGGCTAACTGTATCTCCCAGTGTGCCCTGTCAGAAATAAAAGGGGCCACCACAACTCATAAACATTTCCTGCCAGTAACAGATGAGTAACTACAATTCCCAGCATCCACTGCTAGTCAGGAGGGGGTTACTACAATTTATAGACTAACCTGTCACTATTGGGAAAGTCACTACAAGTCCCAGCATGCCCCGTCAGCCCAGGTGACTGGTTTTGGCGGCCATGGGAGGGTAACATAAAATGTTGGGGGGTGACAACCTCCTCCACTAGCCTCTGGCAGCCGACTACAGGGCCCAGCATAAGCTGGTAACCCTGTAGATGGCATTGCATTGTGGAACTACAAGTACCAGCATGGCCCTCTAGTTTGAATAAATTGCAGGACAATGATTACTACACACAGTGTGATTTTAAAAGCCTTCAGTCATTTATTGGAAGACAATACCCCATTTACCATCAAATGCCAGTCCATGCTAGTGATACTTTTAATGCCTAATTGGGCTGTGGAATTGGAAGTCCCAGCACTGCCAGTTGGGGAAAGATGACTGCATTTCCCAGCTAGTCGCATTCATCCATGTGAGTCGAGGAAAGATAACCCATAGAATGTTCAGCTACATGCAAATAAAGCTGTGGTGGAACTCTTTCTGTACTACTCCCAAGAGCTTTGAAAAGGTGACTACAAGTTCCAGCATGGCACTATGGCCAATGGGAATCATAAAAGGGTGACTTCAGATCTCATCAATTCATGGCAGGAAGAAATTAAGTCACAGTGCGTATTATTTTCCAATAGGTGTCAGTCCAGGTTGGGTAGGCTTTTGTAGAGTAACCAGGTCCTACATGGAGGACCATGGTAAAGTTATTGCTAGCTGATGAGGACAGGTGGGTGACGACAGGCGATTTGTATATTAGGCATTTTTTATAAGTTCACTCAGATTTTTGCAGTTTGGGCTGCAGAAAAGTGAGCTTCCATGGTAAACTTTTATCATCTGACCCACCTATGGCTGTAGCTGTGTTTTGGCATTCCTCGTTAGACTACATTAGATGTGCAAGCCTACACAAATGTGGCTTCCCGGCTTCATTAGAACTAAAGGTTCCAGCAAGTTCTGCAAGCTGAACATGTGAATATACACTTGGCGCCATCATCCTCCAGCAACTATTATCGTCTGGCAAAAAAACTAAAGTATAGACTTAGAATCAGTGTGTTCTGGTATAAGCCATTTTCATTGGCTGATATGGTCATGCCTTGTTTACACAGAGAGCTGTTGACCCAGGACAAGTATGCTGCAAGTCAATCCAAATCTCCTGGCCTGCATAGTTACCCTGGGTCACTGCTTCTTCAACAAGTGTTCATGTTCCCGGTGAATAAATACACAAGCAATTTTTTTAAATGGAAAAAGCTTTTACTGCAGTACTCACCTTCAATCCAGCAATGCCTTCTTTATTAAAATTTCTATACAACTACACATTTCTGTTACTTACCATCTGCTGTTACATGTGACCCTGGATATGGTATGTAGTCTTAGCTGATGATTATCAGTATTTTGAAGTCTGCCTATACATTTGTAATGTTTGGGTGAAGCAGCAGATCTTGGTGACTGGGTGGTGACCTTTTAGAATGTTGGGAGCAGAGCGAGTACCTTCTGACATGCTGGGAATTGTCAGTTTCCCTGTGCAGCGTTTTCCTGTAAAGTACTGGAATAAATAACGATTTTTTTTTTGTACATCTCTGCTTACATACATGTTTTTTTCTTCCTCTTAAAAAGTGAAGAGAAACACTTGTTGATCCTGAACGAAATCCTACAAGCTTTTTACTTCCTGTTTAAAGCAGAAATTCAGTACTGCCCTCTGCACTCTCATGCAATGTGAGCAGTCCTGGACAGTTTCATTTTAGGGGCTACAGAACACCTCCACCTTTTTATCAGAAGAGTTAAGGGCATGTTCTTTTCTTCTGGGTACAGTAGGCAGGAATGACAACGCTGCTTGAGATTACAGTGCACCAGGGGCAGAATTAAAAAATTCCCCTCATACATTTTTATTTGTCTATAGTATCCATTTGACACAGCAGCACAATGATGTCAGTGATATTTGGCAATGCTGCCAACTTTGTTGTTTCTGTATTTAGGGCCCATCTGCTATGATCAGAGCCTTGTCTCCCTGGGCGTGCAGGCTTGCTGATTCTGGAAGTTCCTGTGTTGCTGAACAGCGGTGCTAAAGCTGGTTTGAATTATACAGCTGTGGTAAAACTCATGACACAATCATGAAACTCTGTGGGAAGATGAGCCTGTCACATCTTGCTGCTTTTATTTTCATTGCAGACGGACGGTTCTGTGTTGGTTAGGGTTTGACACAATTGTTTATCTCTATCATTGCTGTTTGAGTGGCTGTGCACAGTGGCCTATGTATGTCAGAAATAACTCGTCATTGCCTTGTGTCACCAGAATGCTGTCACTGGTTATGAATGGAGAGGGAGGGATTTGCTTTGCAGCAGGGGGTGCAGCTCCAGCTTTGTCACCTATCCATGCTTTAATGTATTCATTGACTGCTATCATGGCCTGCAATCTAGCTCTAACTGAAGATAACTGTGGGGAAATTATTTAGATTATTGTATGTTGTAGATATGTATTATACTCAAACTAGCTCACATTGTGACACGTGTGAGATCACTTTATTAGGGAGGCTGTCGAGACTTTCAATGTTATTTATATCATTGTACAATCTGTGTGAGTTTTCCTCCGTCTGACGTCGCAGCACCGCGGACTATAAACATGCCCGAAGAAACGTAGACTTAGATCGTCGCAAGTAAATTTATTTATTTTTTTTAAAAATGAATAAATAAACAACTCAGCATAATACAGTACGAAGCTTCTATTATCAAGGTCATTATCGAATACTGATCTAGAATTACCATTCTTTGTCGGATTCAGATGCTGCTCCCCCACTAATGAAGTAACTCTATCCGAGGAATTTTTCCCACTGATCAGAATGGGGAAATAGAAGGAGTTGTCAATCAGACAATGTAATCTGGTCAATATATGCATGGTAGTAAAAAGGTAAACAATCAAATCAATATGTGGGAATATCAATCTTTTATCCCAGGGTTTCTCAACAAGTTGTTAAGGGTTCTTTGAGCAACCTGTGCTTTTTAGGTCACCAATGATGTTTTAGGTTATCTGTAAGGGTGACATTCTTCCTACTGACCACCACCCTAAATTACTAATATAGTAATGATAGCAAGGGTTCCCTAAAGAAAAGTTGAGAGAGTGGCTGATTTACCTGGTCATGTGACTGTCGACCAATGGATGGCTGGTAATATTGTGCACATGAAATTGTCTGTAAGAAACATTAATGTCCGTTAATTAAGCAGTTACAGCAACAGTTTTTTTTTCCTTTTAGATGAAACAAGTTTACGCTTGTTAACTAATAAAGGTGACAGTTGGTTGTCTATAGTTTGGCCTGACACCTCTAGCTGTCACTTTTGCAAAGTGAACATGCTGACAGTTTTGGTCTGCATGTAATTGTAGAAGATATTACCCAAATACAGTTACTGGTTTGTTTTTATAGTGGCCTTCAAGCAGACAGAACAGTGCAGTGCCATTACATTGTAGCAGCCATTTGTCCGCAGTCTTTGTACTTTGCTGCTTCTTTTTCATCATTTTATTTTGTAGCATAAATGTTATTAGTAGACCAGATTTTTCTTTTTAATGTTTCAATTACTGGTTTGTTGAATTCATTGTATATTGGTTTTATTGAAAGCCTCCACCTGCAATTCATGTGTCGTTGGTCATATTTTTAGATTCTGTAGAAATTTCCTTCACAGCCGTTGAGCAAAGTAGTCAGGTTACTGGTAGATTTCCTTGTGATTATCTGTCCCTATTGGGAATAATTCAAGTGCAGTTGCACTTTCATTAGTTTTGATAAGTACTTCATGCCCGCTGCATTTTATGAAACACATTTTGCATTTAAGGTATAGGATATGCTTGGTGATCTGCTTGTACTGGAGCAGTCCCTTTGTAGACTCACATTAAAATATTAAATATATTTGATCATTTTGAGTAATGCTTTTTTGGTCGTAGGCTATGTTTTGACCTGTGTAATAATGAGGTGCCTTATTGAGGTGGCAATTGTTTTTCAAGCACATGGACAGTCTTTATAGAATGCAGCAACCCACATAGGTAAAAGTGCATTTTACTTTATGGAAGTGAAATTTGAAAGGTTACCAGTAATTTTATTTTTTGTGTACTGCTTTGGAAAGGAATAGTGGGTAGTCACCTAAATCTGCAGTCTCATGATGCTCCAGCCAGGTCCTTCATCTTCCTCTGTTTACTTTCTGGTGTCCATGTTACTTCTTGCCTAAGCAGACCTGTTTGTTGTATTTAGTTGGTGTCTTTTCTGGGTACACCAGAAAATGCAATCAACGGGAACGGCAGGGTTTAGCCTCCAATATGATTGCAAGCTCATCTGTCACTATGCTTTCTCCTTCTATTATCATGCCCAGTGCTCCTCAGCACACCTGTGTGGAATTTTGTACTGCTTCTCTTTTCAGCTTTTGAGGTTATCTTTATAGGCTGTACAGTAAACTAAAACAGGGTTATTTTTTTTTCTTCCACATTGTTACTGAAGCAAGAAATGCTATTTTGTTTTACTCCCTGTTGATATCAAGAGGCTTACAAAATTATTGGTTGCTGGTATCTGATTCTGTAGGTACAATTCACAAGAGAATTGTCCCTACATTCAGTGTGTTTGATGGTTCTTATGAGTTGCGGCAGTAGCATTGTTTAATGGGGAAGGAAAGGATGCCTTTATTCCAGCAGGTAGGGTTGAGAACTCTGCCGGGGATTTTATTGCATCAATGGCATTACGTTGACAGCCCTAAAAGGAACCAAGCACACTAATTTCTGGCAGGTCAACATGTTTTATATATATTTTTCGTAGCATTTTTTTTATTGTGAAATGTGCATGTTTAGCAATTGTACTTCATTTTTTTGCATTAATTTGCCCCCTTACTTTCATTTTGCTAATGCAAGATTTAAAAATAAATATATCAAAGGGGACAATATTTCTAGGTAAGCATATGGTTCTTTCAGGAATACTTGTATAGATAGATCCCTATTGCTTTATTTAATAACATGGTGCAAAGTGCAGTGTTGTTATCTCTGGTATTATTACTGCTGGCTTGTTTAAACCCCTTAGATATGATCCTGACAAGGATCCTTCTCCTGTGCTCCATAGTCTTATGCATACAGATCAGCTTTGCATTAGCATGGTAACTATTAAAGGGTCACACTGTGCAGTGAAATATGAAAATGAACGGCTTTGTTCACTAGAGCTTATTGTCTCCTTTGTCAGTTATTCTCTATTAATGTTTATTATTAAAGTAAGCCTTGCAATCTGAGGACATGGTGCACGTTTTCAAGGTGCCTTCCTCTTTCTAAAATTTTCCTGTGTTATCTTTGTCACAATTTTTGAAGCATGTAAGGGATGCCTGCTGTCTCAAATGCCTCCAAAGCCCTTTAACTGCTTCTTGGAGTGGCAAACCATGCTTTTTTAGATAGCACAGGGGCCTACACTTTTGCAAGTGGTTCCAGGCCTTTAGGGGGCTTGGAAGGTGAAAAAAAGTGTGTGTGGGGGGGAGTACAATTTTGCAATTGCAAGTATTTGCCTGTACCTAGTGGTTACCACTCCCATGATCCCAGAAGTAGTAAACGTCACCGTTCTTAACTGCTGGTCTGAATTTAGCCGCAAGGAAGAGAGGGCCCACAGAGAATAAGCAGATCTTGCCTGAAGTTTAGATCTTCTTTGGGATCACATTTTGCAAAATGCCTTACAAGGAAGCATTATGAAGTGTAATTATATTAGTGTTGTATATAATTTACATTACAATATTTATAAAATTATTCTTACTTAAAAAAAAAAAAAAAGTAGTTGCACATTCTAGAAGCCTTATGTGTACTTTGTATGTCTTTATTCATTTACTGATTTTTGTTATTATGGTGAGATTCCCTGCTCCCTGAAATGGGTAGCATTGTGTTGCTCTTCTGAGATTTAATGCACTCCTACACTTCTGCTGATAAACTGCTCTGACTTTCACTGCTTGAAATATTAGCGATATTTTCAGCACTTGAGTGGAAAGTAGCTGAGCCTGGCACCCTGATGTGTCACGCAGACCAGTTTGATGGTGAGCATCAGCATGGGGTGCTAATGAGTTCATCTGAAAGGCTATTTGACATTTTTATGATAAGGCTAGGGGCAGTTGGCATATGGCAGCTCTGTAAAACTGGTTGGAGTTCTTTAAAGCCTGACAAAACCCAAAATTGAACAAGGCAAATTTTAATCAGGTGCATGTGAGTGCAAAGAATATCATCAAAGAACTAGAATACAAGTTTTATAGAGGTGTTAAAAAATGGATACAGTTTGGAATGATCATATTGGCGCATGTGGCCCTGTTTCACATCTTTCATTCGAGTTGGGACCATTCCACTTTTGGTGATCCGCAGCATTTTGCTGTAATCTCAATTGTGGTCTCAACAATTTCTATTCAAGTGAATAGTAATATTTTTTTTTTTTGCAAGCGGCTGCACATGGCTGTGGCACAGAAAGTGTTTTTGGCTGCGCAGTTGCTTTTTGAAGAAGTGCAGCTTCAACCATTTGATGAAAATGTGTTGCCTACTACGTGGTTTGCCATGGCTGGGCGCACAGCAACACTTTGCTATATGCCTGGGTGCAGGCACCAGTTTTCCACCAGTCTTTTAATAAAAGTACTACAGGTATGTGTGACCACAAGACACTTAAGTAGGAAGAACAATAGTTGACAGACTTTATTTCCCAGCATGATGCATTAGGAGGCCGAACCTACAGGAAGTTGGTGGTGAGCAACATACCTCAATATGTTAAAATGGAAACTGTAAGGGATTAGAGGGTCTTGCTTCTGTATGGATCCATGTGCAGCTGCATAATTTTTTTTTTTTTTTAATTTGTTCAGTATTGAAGTTATTAAGTTACACTAATCAACTTGATTGCTTTAAGGATTTGCCATTCTCAATTTTAGCGTAACCTAAGCTTTAAAAACCATGCATTTTTTTAACTCTTTATGGATTTATGGGATCTAAACTGTAAGGGAAGACAGCATTGAGGTGCTTTTGTGTACTTAACGAAGGAAGAGCAGATTGTACTCATAAATATTTGGGGCTTTGATGTATATATGGTAATTATGTTTACAGAATATCAGTTGCCTGGTAATTACCATGTGGCAGGGAACTCTTTGACGTCATGAGTGTATTATTGCTGTTGAGCCTGGGAATAACCTGTGTCAGAAGGATGACAAGTTTGATGAAATACCTGTGTGGTCGAATTCCACCCTAAGCAAAGATAATTGTTTCAGTATTAACCTTTTATTGGTAGAGAATAACTGATGAAACTTTTTATAGTGTTGTATGACTATTAAACTATCTAGCCAACATGGTAAAGCATTTTTTGTTTCACTATTCTACTGATATGTAGAAACCAGCTCATAACCCTTACTGGATTGTTTTTCCTAGTTCTTTATTGTATTGGTTTATAATTCTTTCTTCGGAAACCGCTTAACATCAGTTGTCACTGTGAAATGTACTGAAGCAATGGCATGGCTTTTTATTTCAAATTAGAAGCACACAGTGGAAAACGGGTCACAACACTTGCAGCTGTGAAAGTGTTGTTACACTAGGAAGAATGTGTGTATACATTTTGTTGGTATTCCTAAATTGGTAGTGGAAAACAAAGTATTACCCTCACTTGCTTTACAGGAACACATGAAAACACACATTAGGTTAATTTGGATTTTTATATACTTTAGGCTTGTTATCACCATGATAAATATTGATGTGATTTGTACATTGGTCCCATTATCCTGTTTGACACACACTGGACAGCACAACTAAAATGCAGTTTTTCAGTCTGAAATTGCTTTTACATTCTATTAAAAATGGGGCAGTTTTGGGAAGCTGCCCCATTTGCATTGTCTTTAATGGCAATCCTTGTCATACCAGAACTTCTAATCCTCACCTTTCTCTTTTGACCGGAAGGTGCATCTTTCATGGAATTGTGCTATACAGAAGTTCATTAGAGTTGTAGTTAGGGCATTTATCAGGTTCTTGCCTAGGTTATCTTGTGAATGATCTAACTTTGTGTGTGGTGCTAGACTTTTAAACACGTCTCAGACTTAGGTTTTAATGTAGTCTAAAAGCTGGTTCAGACATGCAGTTGAAACAGCAGGTTGCAATGGTTGGCACCATGCCACCTGCCCGAGCCACAGGCCATTTTTTAAGGAACCAGTGTTTAAATATCTTACAAGGGGCTATGCCTAACTACACACTACTAACCCCCATTTATTGTCTAAGTGGGTATTTAGCTTTTTACCTGCTGGTGCCGTTCACGTATACGAGGAAGCGGCCACCACACCACAACCTCACTACTTGTCTGCCTACCTCAACCTCGCCAATCCAGTCCAAATCTCATATCGATTGCTAGTCTTGTCCCTAAGCAAAAAATATTTTTTGCAAGTTTTTACACACCTAACCTTATATTTGAGTGTGGGCTTTAGGTGGCTTAGTATCTAGTTATGAATGGCTTTAGTCTTTTTCTTTCAGTTCACATAAAACCGAATTTATTTTTTTCATACAGCGGTAACTGGATTTTGCATGTAAATGAGCAAAAAACAGTTTTTTATTGCAATTGTTTAGTCTTTGCACTAATGTAAACACATTTTGATATACTTCCAAAAAAATGCATGGTTATAGTTTTCATCCCACTATGTTTTTTTTTGCCCATAAAAGCTTTCAGTATTGTCAGTGCTTATTTATTGAATTTTTTTTCTTGCCATTGCTGACCGCAGTGCATTCAGGGCTTTCAAAATGCTTATTACCTTGGCAACATTTTAGTTCTGGAGCTGATTGATGACGTAAAGACACTTCTACAATTCTTTCTCCTAATGTCCTAGTTATTTAGCTTTTAGAGTACCGTGGTCTAGATTTTATAAGTGAGCAATTGTTGAAAATCAGCATTATAGGCTTAACAGGCACCTTTCAATTACGTCTCATGGCAAATGGCTGTGCAAGGAGAGCCCAGTAAATCTGTCTAGTTTGTATCTTCGGTTTAAGCTTTAACCAGAAGCAGAACTTCAGGCAGAGATAAGATGCAAGTAATGGCAGCTCGGTATTAGGTCATCACAATTATTTTTTTTTATTATTCATGCCGTGTTAATACCTGAATTTAATATTAAATTAACCTCTTGCAGTCCTTTATACAATGGAACTCTGACTGGGAAAGAGGCAGCATAAAGAGCTAGGTGGGTTGTGCTTGTGTGCTAACAAGGAACATGCCAATACGAGAGAAGAGCAGAGATGAGCTTGTTTGTTGCATCTATTTTAGTGTAAATCTTTACACAATTACACTGCAACACAACACTGTTTGCCTTGAGTTCAGTTTTAGGTTTTCACTTATTTAAGGTGTACATACCTAACCGGAGTTGAGTCATGCACTGCTTGACTGGGCCTGATTGTTTGCAGAGCTCACACTTGGTTGACAACGTGTCCGTAGCTAATTTTCTGGCAAACGATGCATAAAAAAAAACTGCTTTATGTTGGTCACAGTGCATTACATTTTAGCTGTAAAGGGCTGTATTGTGTATGTGATGGTAAACGGTTACATACAGTTTATGAGGTCATATATAAACACTTCATGGATGTTGGTTTGTTGTTGCAGGGCAATTTAAGTGTGTTGTCAGTGGCGATGACAGGTTCTGTCTGCTGAACTCTAATAAAGAAAGGTCTGATTCCTGACTATACTTATCTGCAAGTGGATTTTCTATTTCTAAAATCTGTCACATGATTCAGATGTTATGGCTTTGTGCAGTATATTGTTTTTAATGTTCCTGTGCTTTACAGGGTATTTTAGAGGTTTGTTTCCTTCTTTATTAAAGTGTTTGTAAAAACACGTTTTTGTTTTAGATAGATTGGGGAGGTGTTGGAAGCTTTGTAAAGTTTTTTTTGCCTTCGGTGGCCCCACTGGAAAGTTTGGCAGAGATGACCATGCTGGCAGTTCATTAACTTTCGGCTTGCATATGGGAAGCCGGGATTGCCGGGTTTCCCTGCCAACCATGCCTAAGGTGCGCATGCATTTTCTGTTGGGTATGATCCGTAAGAATGATTATTATAGAAGGGACATTGTGTGCCCCTTTCTGCAATAACCACCTGCCTGATCTTGCATTCGCTTTTATTTCTCTACATTCCCAAGCCACAGTAGACTGTACATGTATAGAGAAGTTTTTAGAGAAGTTTGTCAGTAGGCTAAAATCATAAACCTGGTACATGGTCTCCAGTGTCTCTCTAACACTGGCAATCCAGCTCACTCATCGGTGTGCATTTACAGGCTGCACAAGCTTTTGTTTATGTTGGTGCCAGCTGAGACCGCTCACAATAATTCCACATTTGTAACATTTGCACATTCCCTGAAGGTTTTGGAAAGTAGATAAATGATGTGAGTTTCGTTTGAATTCGGTCCAGCATGTTACTTTGTTGCCTGGCCTGGTGTATTGAGACTTTTACCTTAGCATCTAAATTGTTGCATGTTGCCCTTGCCACCGCCTAAAATGTACTGCAAATTTATCCTACCTTAAAACATTTAGATTTTTCAAATACTGCTTTTTATTGCACTCAGGCTAATAAGGTCCCCACCAAAGTATGCTAAAAAAAAAAAAAAAAAAAAAAAAAATAATCTCTTTAAAATGCAGATGAATGAACTGTTCCACAGATCCATAGATTGCGGTTCAATCATGGTTTACAACTAAAATGTACTGCAAATTTATCCTACCTTAAAACATTTAGATTTTTCAAATACTGCTTTTTATTGCACTCAGGCTAATAAGGTCCCCACCAAAGTATGCTAAAAAAAAAAAAAAAAAAGAAAAAAATAATCTCTTAAATAGCAAGTTAAAGGTTCTGTAGGGGACCAGCATTCATCAGTGCTTCTAATTCCTTTCCACTCCCCTTCTACTGCTGGAGCTTCATTTTAAATATGTTGGCGATGGGAAGCATGTGGTGTTCTCCACGGCCTCCCACAATACAGTAATTGGTTCCTGAATACCAATTGCAGGGTCTGAGGGCTGTCACATCGGGAGCCTAGGAAGGGTCTTTAGACATGTTTGTTGTTTTATGCAGAATGTGGTAAATTTTGGGGCCTCTATTGGGTGTACACCTTTGGGAAGTGTATAAAGGAGAAGAACAAATACAAGATCATATACATGATATACCATACAATAATTTGATCTCAATAAAAAAAGTCCTCTCTGGAGTACATTAGAGGTGTGCTCTTTCAGACGGAAAATCCCTGCATTAAAGTTATGGTGGCAGGTAAAACGCATATGATTACACTCGGCGTGCCCTGAATAAGAAATGTAGCCTGATGCCATACTCCTGGAGTTCCTTAAAGGCTTTTTGGCATAATGTATACTACTATTCAGACAAGCTCACTTGTTTTAACTAGGTCTAATATAAATACTTTGCATTGATTTTCACTTGGCAAACAATGCTTGCTTTGTAAAATCCTACAAATCGGTTCTCACATTAAAGCAGTTTCCCTCCTTTAGCTGTGAGATAGAAAAACACCCCCACTTGCTGCATGTTGTGGGCAGAATGGCTTTTGCTGCTTTTAACCCTGCTCGTCATGTATTTTTATTATCTCTCTGTGCGCTGCCACAAGGCCAGTGGGATTCTGGGACTGGGGTTTGTATACTGGAAGATGGAACATGGCGGTGCTGAGAACTTGGGCAGGCTTGAAGCTGCTACTAGGGCATAATCACCAAACCTAGACCTGATGAATGTTGCCAAATCACTGAATACTGCTTCTTGGTGATAATTATAGTGTTTGAAGCTAGCTATAGGGTTCTATATGAGGTTAGATTAAGCCAATATTTCCTTTATTGGACTTTGTGTGATATTAGAACATGTCATTATAAAGGTCTGAAGGGGTTTTGTTTTCTAACATACAATTGCAGTGGTGTGAATGTGTAGGCAGAGTTCAAGTTCTTGTGCTGGCTAATTATTTGTTTTTCGGTGAAGAATACTAGTTCCCCTGCTCTGCTCCTCCCCCCCCCCCCATTCTCGCATGTTGGCTTTATGTGTATTTAATGATTTTTTTAACTTGTAAATATTTCTTTTTGTGAACTGATATTCCAGAACCTTATCTGTAGAGCTGTGCATAAACAGGTTTAGGATTAGGTATCAGCATTGCTTGTAGCTGATCTTTTCTCCGTTACTGAAGTTGTTATCCACTATCTATGTAAAAGCAACACTTTGCTTTCATTTGTCAAAGCCACCCCCTTATGACTGGTGATTGATGGGGGTATAATCAAGAAGCAGCAGGGGCGGTTTAGAAAGCAATGATTCATAGAATAAATGAAGCAGGCAGAAGCTTTGTCTGCAGCTCATTAGTGTTTGTTCACATTAGGGCTATGTGGTTGGGCTATACTGTGGCATTGAATAGAAAGCAATGTCTGATATCCTTGCATATCACATACTATTCACATTGTGATTACAACATGAATTGTGTGAACGAGCCCTCAGGTACAGCTTTCTCTTTAGCAAGGACAGCGAGTAGCAGGGTAGGGAGCTGCTCACCAAATCTGGTGACTGATAGTCGCAGGCATAATGCCTTATATCTGAAAATGCAGAAATACAAAGCTGTAGGCCCAGGAACGGCTTTCTTATTTCAGGAGGAATTCTAAGCAAATTAATCAGAGTCCTGTTTAACAGATGTTATATTTCAGTCCTTTCACTTTCTAAGTTTTCCTGAAATCTGTCATGAGAGAAGTAGGAGTCGTGACACAAAATAGATCTTGTCCCTCACTTTTTTTTTTTTTTTTTGCATGTTTAAAGCAGAACTAAACCCATCGTTACTTGCTTATCTCTTTTCCTTCGCAAAGTGCCACCATCTTCTTTTTTTGCGTCCTCCTTGTGACCTTTGGCCATCTTGATTGGCCAGTCCGTAATGACGTAGCTCCTTTAAAGGTGCGCAGGAGTTCTATCCTGTTGTTGGGTATCCTGGTGACCAAACGGACGCTGCACATGTACATCACCAATCCCGTTCTTCAAGAATGTCCTGCCTGATCATGTAATCCTAAAAGTGAAACTTTAGGTCTGCTTTAATTTGTGTGACTTTAAGCCATTACACATGTTTTCGCACTTTCTATCGATATTGACCAGTGCATCAAATCTTTCCACAATGAAACCAAAAGTCAGTCATTTATGATTGGTAGGCTGTTGATTTCACTTAAGATCCAATCATTTAGATCAGTGTTTGAATCAGAAGTGGAAATAATTTCATATTGAGACACATATTGATTTCATAGAAGCACATATTGTGTATAATTATTGTGATTTGGAATATGTAATGTTGGATTTGTTCACTTTGTTTCTGTGGCTCATGTATTTTTTTTTTTTTGTTTTTCAACAGCTCCTGTCATAAACCGATACAGCAGAAGGGTATCAGGTAAGTTTTATTCTTATCATATGATGTAAAATATTGATGTCATTGTCACACATACATTCTGTTGTTCAATATTTATACTGGATATATTACTGGCAGTGAAAATGAGGACTTATAGTAACTTAAAAGAAACTAAAACATAAATTAAAAATTTAATTGAAAGTTATTATTCATTTTACTAAATCCCAGAACGTTCCTCAGAATTTAGGATGTCATTGCCAAGCTTTAGGCGCAGTTTTAAAGCTAAGCTCCAAGCAGATAGAAGATTCCGATTAATGTGTGTGTCTGTGTGTGTGTGTTAGTGTTATCAGCCTTCTGCTTGTGCTGGAACACAGTAGCTCGGTGAATTAGGGGGGGGGGGGGGGGGGGGGGGGTTAAAAGCAGCACTAGGAACCAATCACTTGTGCTTCAAGACAACATGCTGTTAAAAGAGAGCAGGCTAACCAAAGATGAACTTATCAGTCTTCTGCTTATCTTTTCACTATCTGGGGAATGGACAAGACAAGTAAGTGTTTTCTGCAACAAATAGAAATCTCCTTACTTTTCTAAGGCCAGGTACACCTGTGCAATTGTTCTCTTCAAATAATTGGCTTAGGGCTGATATCGGACGAGTATCTGGCGTGTGTACAGCGCTCATCGTCCGAACGACTGCCCTGGCGGATCCAGGGACGATGGATGACGAATGATTGTAATGGAAGTGAAGAGCAGAGAGCGCAGCTGGGTGCACCTCTGTCGTTCTTCCCCCTCCCTTTTCCATAGAGCAGAATGGTGCTGTATGTACAGCACTCGTTCATGCATCGTGCAGTCGTTAGGATCGTGAAAGATCCTTTCCAACGATAATTATTGCACGTGTGTACATAGCCTAAGAGTATTGTACTTGGTGGTAGAACTTTGTAAATCTCGGGATTTAAGGGGGAAAAATACCAATTTTTAATTATTGGATTTATATAGCACCAACATATTACGTAGCACTGTATATTAAATAGGTATTGAAACAATCTATTTACATCTATTCCACCTCTGTATTTGGTGGTTTGCTTGTAGATTAGTATTAATGGGGGAAAAATAGTATCCATTGTATGGTAATATTACCAATCTCTAACATTTCTGTGTAATGTCATTTTTAATGGAGGAAAAATCTGCCTCTGAATTGTGTGGTCAGTATTCAGCAATCACGAACATCTCGTTCTGTATACTGTGTTCCACTGACTAAAAAAAGCAAATCCATTGTTCCAATACGCACCAACACTAAGCAGAGTAATGTTATAAATTTGAATGCAAAACTACAACTTCAAAAGCTTGAGCTTCTCATGGCTGCCCAAGGGACCTTTCCTCTGTAAAAGCCGAGTTTAAATGTATTGATAATCAAAGGTAGAATCTTCCATCGCATGCTTAACAGGTGTGCAGTGCTCATATTTTATAATCCGGAATCTGCTGCACACTTGTCATGTGACAGGATTAGTGTTAAGTTTAGCCTCATGCATATGTTGCCTTTAGCTGATTGTGCTTTTAGTGCCTTGGTATATCTGTTGCTTTTCTGAGAGGCACTGGGGGTGATTTATGAAAACAGGAGCTAACAAAAGCTGTTTTCTTGTAGCTGCCAACTGGATGTTGGCCTTTACGTGTTTTTTTTTTTTTTCTTCTTCAATCTTTAGTGTTTTGAATCCTTTTACTGTACAGTGGTAACTGCCTGTTTTTCTGATTCCTAAGAATGTGCAATTAAAAAAAATCTGAATTACGCACATGTCCTGTTGTATAATTTATTAACTTTTTACAGTTATTGTAAGGTATATACACAAGCAAATTGAGTATGTTTGGCAACCGTCTTCTCTGCATGAATCTTCTCCATTAGGACGGTTCCTCTTTTTTCATATACATTGTATATTTAAAAGTATTGGCTGTTGACAGAACAGGGGAAAGGGGAAGGCATATATATAACCTTTAGTTGGACTGTGCCTGGATTTTGGGGTTTGCATTACCCCATACATAAAAACAATACATTAGGACATCTTATTCATTTTTTATGGGCCACCATGTTGCACATGTTGTTTTTTAATTGCTGCACACCACTATGTCCAGATGGTTCACATGTGTGTTATAGTGTGCTGCAGTGCCGTTCAACATTAATGGCACACAACCAAGCCACTCTGCAGCAAAATGCATGTTATCGTGCACATCTACATTTGCTTTCATGTGCTTTATTTTGCAAAGTCCAACTTTGCAAAATTTAGGATCAGGCAGGTGGTACAGAAACAGGTTGCTGCAGGCAGTATATAGTCATTGAGCTGGTGCCCTGCATTTCAGGGCTGTTGTATAGGCAGCACTACTGTATGCTGAAAGGAAGAACATGAACTGTTATTGTCTGCTGTCAGTTTAAAACCATATTTCAATGGGAGTTATCACCTGATGAGCTATATTGTTTCTAAAAGATGGCCAAAAAAAGCATATTTCAGATTGATTTAGTAACACAGGTTTTACAAAACTGTTTTATAGGAAAGGAGTATACCATTTTCCCCATTACTGAAACCAAATTTTACCCAAACTTTTTTCATGGTGGAGGTGTCTTTATTTACCTGCCTGCCCAATCCTCATCAACCTGCACTTTATAATGGTTAAATAGAGTACCTGTCCTCCAAAAATGGCCACTACACTTCCGCAGCTGCTGGCTGCAAATCTACTAAATAATGCGGGTCTAAAATGCAGACTGAGCTACTGAATGGCATCATCTGTCCCCTATGACCCCCTCATGTGTTGACTAGTCGTTTTGGGAGCCTGATGTGAAGATTTGATTAGATTTGATTTGAAGTATCGTTCATAGGCTTTATGTGTATATTTGCAGCACGGACAGGGTTTAATGGCAGTTTTTATTATGGTCTGCTTTAATTCTTCAGCACCCTATTAGCAAAACGTTATTTCTAACATTAATAGGAACCACTAAGGGTATAGACGGAACACTTTTTGCCCAGATTGTTATTGAAAAAAGAAAAAAAAATCTCCCTGTGAAGATTAGCAAATTTTGTATTTTGACCTTGCTGTAGAAATAGTTTCTTCAATCCCAAGGCTAATACAAAAGAAAAATATCAATTTATTCTTTAGCTGTAGAATCCTGAGGTTGTGATAACAGCTGCTGTGACCTTCTATTCCAGCAAGGCCTCTGATAAAAAGAAGGCATCTGTGAAAATCACAAGCTGTCTACCAAAATGTAGAACTTTTTTTCATAGTTCACTAAAGGAGATCTATTTTTACTGTGACCTTCCTTAAAGGGGTTTCAGAAGAAATGTACAGCATTTTCATTACTGTTGGAGCTCAGTCCTTCCAGATGCCTCTTTTTAAAGTTCACTCTATAAAGTGATAGGCAGCAGTCATCTCTCTTGCAGCCATGGAATCAAAGTCATTTAATGTCAATACTTGTGGGCTTTACAGTTAGTGGATCTATACCCCAAACTTTTTAAAGTTTTGGATTGAGTTGGTAAGGGTTTGAGAATCCTGTAAGGGATTATAGTTTATCAGAGGATACTTTTAAGAGGGATTCCTTCCTTTCCTCCAGTTTCCTCCCACATGCCAAAAACATGCATTTGGGTAAATTAGCCTTTATGAATGACAAATACTGGTAGGGACAGATAACAGAAACATGACTATGGACTTTGTAAAACACTGAGTAATGTGTTGGTGCTATTTAAATGAAAGATAAATAATACCATTAACTGGGTCAGTGTCTGGTATGATTGAAACTGGAAGCTGTTTATTTAGAGGATGCTAGGAGTCTTAAATTCCATAATCTGGTAAAACAATTTCTTGTAAACCCTAATAAAGAATTTTGGTCTGCTTAATATACTATTAGATGCTTTTTGTGTCTCCTAGTTCTTATCACAGACTGCAAAATAATTCAGACTGTGGCATGGGGATCTGCGAGTGGGAGTAGTTGAACAGTTTAGCAAAAGATTCTGGACAGGGTTGACAATGTTTAGTCTTCAAAAATAAAAAAAAATCTTTGTAGTGTGAGCCAGCAATAGAACCCAGGATCTTATTACATTTTTGACAGATCAGTGGGTATTTTTCTATACTTTCAGGGTTTTTGAAAGGATAACACAGTAATCTGCATGCAACATTTTTTTGATTTGACACTTGCATTTGGTTTTTACCTAAAGAACATTCTTAAACTGTGTTACATAGCCTGAATTTAATTTGGTAAATTCAACTAAAAAAAAAGTTGTTGCTTTGGCCTGCCTGACCCCAGCATAGGTGCACATAAACCTAGCTAAGAATCACATACTTGATAAATATCTTGTAAAAGTACATGTAGCAGTTTTCCTGTACAGAGCAGTATCATTATATCTCTCATCAGTCAGTGCGCGCCAGTCTTTAACCTGCAGTTACCTTTGCAATAAATAGCAACAGGGATTTACAACAATTAGTAAAGGTAGGCATTAGGTTTCTCCTAAAACTTTATTTCAGTATTAGGATTTTGCCCACATCATATTATATGTTTATATAGCTTCCATTCCCGGTGTTTTATGGGAGCTTTAATTCCCCCTGAAACTGTTTGAAGTCACCCCTTAAGGTGCGTACACACTTCCAATTTTTATCGTTCAAAATGAACGACGAACGAACGACGAACGATCGATTGGGCAAAAATCGTTCGTAAAAAAAGTAACCAACGACGCCGACGAACGAGGAAAGTCGTTGGAAACAAACGACCGGACCGGCGGATCGAATTGGACGACGATCGTTGACCATCGTTCGTGTGTACGATCGTTCGTTGATCGTCCATGGTCTGGACATGCGTAATGAACGAACGTTCGTTCACTTTCCTGTCGTGCACATAGTTCCTCTATCGCTCAAACGATCGTATCTATTGTGTGTACAATATCTACGAACGATCGTGTCGTTATCTCTATGTGCAGGATCGGTGCTATACGATCGTTCGTAGATATCGTGCAGGATCGTTCGTCGTTCGTTTTCCAACGATAATAATTGGAAGTGTGTTCGCAGCTTAAGTCTTCTAGTCCCAGGTGGTGCATCTGTCTATCTTGGATGTAAACATACTTGAGATAAACCTATTTATTGATTAAATTACCCACTGCCATGAAATCCAGGAATCATATTGCAGCCCAGAGGAGATCCTCTCTCTAATCGATTTTATGTATGCCAAAAATAAATATTTTTATTCTTTATAAGGTTAGATTGGATAGCAGTGACAAAACTCCGAGTGAGTTTTCAGTGTTCTCTGATTCTTGCCTGAAGGAGATAGCAGCCATTCTTCTAGGTTGACTTTTTGTACAGGGTGATGGAAGATGGGGGCCTACTAGAAAGAATATTTTCAAGCAGTTTGGAAGACCCGGTTGTCATAACAAACACTTCTAACATNTGAAGGTGCTCGCTATCATTCCTTTAAGGTTTATTACAAGCTTAATGCTTAAAATTCTGAGCCCTGTTTGGCTTTTTTTCCCCACTTCATATGTCTGTAGCAGCACGGTGATGTTGGGTATGGTTGCCATGATATAAGCAAACAAATGTTGCCTGTAGCATTAACACAACAGTTTGTTTTTCGAGTTTCCCCTTAACATTATTTTATTCCCTTTTTTTCTCCACTGCTTTAGCAAGGTATCAACCCTGTGTGGGCAGGTTCAGACCTGATTCGGTATTGAGTGATCCTGTGTGGCTCCCATAGGCTGGCACCTTACCAGCTGCTGGGTCACTTGCACGTCAGTGCTGGTTCCTAAAGACCAGTACCATTCACTGCCACCCCTATTTATTCTCTATAGTGTTTCCACAGAGAGAAGCTACATGTAGCACAACCCCACAAACAGCTGTTCTATGGCATTAGGAAACGGCAAATGCATTGCGGTGTCATGGTCATTGTGAACATGGCACTGTTTACTCGTGAACACAGTAGTCTTAGGTGGATGTGTCAATAAATAGATGTCAAGAGCAAACAAAATAAGTTTGATCAGTTACGGGACCATAAGAAAAACAAGAGAATATGACCCCACCAAGGTAATTGCCACAAATGTTCAGCCAACCCCGTGGTACTACCAAATATAAAAAAAGAAAGGGTTTTTTTTTTTTTTTTTTTTTCCTTTCTCTCTCTCTTTTTTTTATTCTCCAGACAATTAGTAGTCTAACTAAAAAGTTGCAACATTTATGAATGCTCCGAGTACTCAATCCCGACACGTTTCGCCCCTAGCTTCGTTAGGGAATGTATATAAAGAATCAGAGCAATATTTAGTTGAGAAGGTGCGGATCTGCTGTCAGTCCAAAGAACAGTGTTGTCAAGACAAATATTTGCAGAATACGTCGACCACGACTCCGTTTAGAATATGGATGCAAGCTGGTTCCAAGAAAATTCCTAATGAATCTGAGTCTCTCTTTCAGTACAGGGATTTTGGGGACTAAGGTCAGCGCTGAGCAGGGAGATAAAGTTGGAGGGCATGGCCGCCTGGGCTAGCGAGAAGGAAAACTTGTCAGTGTAAATAGACCGGAGCAAAGAACCGAAGCACCTCCGTACTTCTCGCTGGCCCAGGCCGCCCAGAAGTGGCTGAGATGTAATTCTCATTGGACTACCTCTTGTGTTCTCGTGTGTGTGTAGATAGATAAATTTTATATATATAAATTTTTTTTTTTTTTTTTTAACCAACCCATTCTCTTTTTCTTGTGTTTTTGTGAGCAGAAGGTATTGGTAATGAATGCTTCTTATTTTTAGTTTCTAGTTTTATTCTAGTTTTATTCCTAATAACTTTTGTTGAAGTCTTTCAGACTGAGTAATTCTACTGATATTGTGTATAAATATTTTAGATACTTTCAGAATGCTTGTGTTTTCAGGTAATGCTGGATAATAAAGGTGTTGTAATATTCTGTTTTTAATAGTTTGTGCCGAAGCCTTTAATCCTGATGAGGAGGAAGACGACACAGAACCTCGGGTAAATTAATGTCTGTCTGTAATGCAGATTAAGCCTACAGCTATATCACACTTTTTGATCACGCCTTATAACAATGAATGTTTTATGTGGATCTGCTTTGTCATGTGTTTCTAAAACAGCAGGACAAAACTTATTGTAGACTGAAACAAAAATGAATGAATGCCAGAGAGTCAAATTATGGATGTAGCTTAAAGCAACTGGTGGCATAAAAAAAATTGGTAGATTGAATTCATACTATTTTAGTCAAATATTTAGTGTGCCTTGGTCTGAGCAAATCACTAAATCTTCAAATTACCAAGCAGTAAAATTCAGTTGTCACTTTTTATCCATTCTAAATATGATCAAATTTGCTGTTCGCTTGACTAGTTCAGGTCTATACGCCAGCTGAAAAATACATTATCTTCTTAGTGTTTAAAAATGTTTAGTTCACTTTCCTGATATTCATTCAATGTCCCTAACTTTTCTTCTTGCCAAACTGAATATAAACAGTTTTCCTCCTGGTTTTAATATTTAGGATTTACTTTGTGTTAAAACAGATCTACCCTAAAACATGATTTGCAAATTGATTTTGTTGGGTGTATCCTAAATTGATTCTAAAACATAAGCAGGTGTGTTTGGGAGAACATTTGCGGGATGACATACTCTCAGCCGTGAGTCCATCTCCACCCCTCTGTACCTTGTACCTTATACAATTAAAGCTGTAGCTATTACATCTTTAGAATTATTATCCTGTTGCAGTGAGTGCTTCCCTCCCACCCACCTTATAAATGCTCGGTTATTTATGACTGGTAATAGTTACACTTCACACAGACTCCTAGAAGTGCTTGGTTGTCTTGTCATATATCGGGGTAGGTTGGATGTGCTCCTACCAACCTTGGCATTTTAAAGTATACTATGTGGCTAAAATTATGTGCAAACCACTCCAGATAATTTTCTTGCCCTTCTCAGTAAATGGCAACCAAATGCTTTGTCATACAAAACGTTTTGGATAAAGGCTTTCAGTCAATGCAGCAGCAGTTCTTGTGGCTATCTTTTCAGCATAACTGTACCTTTGCATAAAGTCATGGTTTTTCCAGTCTAGTGTAGGGGAAACTAAACTGCACAGCGTCCTAACCCTACTTTGCAAAACACATGATCAGGCGGGTGGTTATTGTAGAAAATGATAGGGGAACTGTCGAGATAGCTGCACATGTGCAGCATAGCCATAGTTTTCTGCGTGTGTTGGGAGTAAATGGACGGCTGCTTGAGTTACACCATCCCAGCACAGCCGGTCAGGATGGCCAAAGATTGTAATGAGGAAGTACAAAAGTAAGAAGATGGCAGTGCCCTGCGATTGAACAGGAATAGGTGAATTGCATGGTTTTAGTTTCCCTTCAGGCACATTTTTGAGTGTTCCAGTCAGTGAAAAGTCTGGGCTTTTTTCATTGAACATCAGTAGCTTACCTTACAAGTATTTGTATATCCACACTCCAAATTTTTGTAAAACCTCTTTCCAGAAGAGTGGAGGCTGCACTATACATTCACATGGCACTGGAGTTGGATGTTCCTACGAGCTTCATTAGGTCTTAAGGCTGGATGTCTAAAAGTTTGTATAGTGTTGTTTGTGACCGGTAAGGGTAGGAATGGCTAGAGCCCAGGAGACCGGTTATAGATGTTTTTGGTGTTCACATGGTAGTGGCACTTTGAGAGGCAAAAGAAATAGAGAAAATTTTTGTTTGCTAGGCAACAAAATCCTTACTAAAATACCTCTGCTTTTACATATTTGTCTTGCACCATCGTTATAGAATTGTACTTTGAATTCCTGACTATTGGCATTTGTTCACTGCTGCTAATGATGTATCTCTTCTAGGTAGTTCATCCGAAAACGGACGAACAGAGATGTAGGCTACAGGAAGCCTGCAAAGATATCCTACTCTTCAAAAACCTTGACCAGGTAAATCCCTTTATAGTTTAACCTGAGCTTCTCACTCTGTATCATTTTATTTTTTTTTTTTATTTATATAGTCGTTGGATGTTGATTTTTTCAGTGGTGTGTGTATATGTATTCAGAGCTAAAATACATAATGTTCAAAATGTACTGGCATTTCCTCTTTTTGGTTGATAAAATAGGTTAAACTTTTTAAACTTTTAAAATATAGCCACCTTTTTTTTTTATCTATAGGGTCAGAAAGAAAAAAGATAAGGACTTTTTGGTAATGAAACCAATAAATACCTGTCCAGCTGCTTGCTTGGCCAATCTTTTCTTTGTTGCACAGCTGTAGCAGGGAACTTTTACATTCAACACTTGGGTGTGTCAGCTGCCTGCATCATCTGGTTCCCACTTTTACCCTCATGTCACTATAGGACATTGTAGGGATGTAGAAATCTGCAGAAGAACCTGTAGATCACAGTAATGGACCAGGACAGAATAGACAGAAGAGTGTCTGATACAAAAGAGTTTTTGGCAGCGATAAAGTGAATTTAGGCAGTGCAGACAGCAGGGCAGGTTTCAGCTCTTATACAGCTTTGTTAGTGCTGTTAATATGGGAAGAGAAAAGCAATATACCCATGTTTTACTTTATCTCACTTTTCCCACTGGACAGTCCTCCTTCCATTGGTGTAAATTATAATATTAAGTGGGACAACAATCTAAAGCATACTACTAAGCTATGCAAAACTTATTTGGTGATACTACAATTGATGCTGTGGCCATCAAAATCTCCAGATCTCCTGTAGTAATAGCTTTACTATGTTCTTTACCAAGTTTGTAAATGTATGCCCTACAAAGAAAACCTCAACTGTGAGAACTGCTATAGAAGATGGAAGTAGAAACTTCTTCTAATGCTGATGGCTAGTATGCCAAATGTCTGCAAAGCTGTAATTGTTGCAGATGGAGGATTCTCTGAATTTAAAGTTTGAAGAGTGCAACAGTTACACATGTTATGACATTCACTGTTTATAGAATATTTTTTTCTAGCTACCAAAGCTCAGGAGTAATGTTCATACTTTGAGATGTGGGAAATATACATGCATGTTTTTTTGTTAAGGCTCTGAGTGGCATCCTGTGCCGTAGGCAGTCTTTGCAGCAGTAAAAGTGAATTCTTAAATCTTTGGTATAAACTAGCTTTGCTAGGACACAGGAATATTAACTTCTAGCTTGCTCAGCAGAGTGCTAAGTACATTATTGCTTAGTGACTGAAATTTACTGAACTTAATTTAGTGAAGTGAACTGCAAATTCTACCTTGCTATCGGATTCTAGAAAACCTGCCTGGCTGCCTTTTTTGCTGCTCAAATCAATTTTTTTTTTTAATGCAATAATTTGTGAAGAATTTCAGCAATAAGGCATAAATTGACACTAAAGTCTGTTGCTCAAAGGTGTTGGAAGAAACAGGTGGGAAAAGTTAATTGTAGGAATATTTTAGCAGAAAAGCTGAATTATTCTCAAATAGAAATTAACTGTTTCAGCATTTTTGGCAAGTGACTTTTTCCTCACTATCCAATGATGTCCCGAAGTCAAACGGTCTTTCTGGTATGCCAATATCTGGAGAAGGGTCTCCTCCCAGAGTATCAGCAGTCTGACGGCTTCATGAGCAAATACTTGCAGTTTTAAACTGCATGTGACAAGATCATAACAAATGTTTATTGGTTTCCCATGATTACATCTGTCAAGGTAGTGTGGGGTTTTGTATTGTGCCCAGAAAATGTTTAAATACCTGTCAATGTGAGGTGTAAATCAACAATACAATAAAGAGAAATGGTCACCTGCTTATTGAGAGATAGTGCCTTCCCACACAAAGGTATACTTTCATTCCTTTACTCCCCTGCTGCCTACTATCTGCAGCTGTTTACTGTAAGTCATAGCCTGTGTTAGATGGGCTCAGCTGCAATTACCTAACTCAGGTGCCAATATGTGCAGGTGGGTGATGCTTAAGTATACCTGGCTGCCTCACTCTGTTACAGCAAAAGTTGTGGGAGGTTATACAGAACAGGGAGGTAGTGAGGTGCAAATCAGTGAATATACCTTGCTGTGAAGTTATTGGCTGTCTTACATTGTTCACATGGGCAAAATGAAGAGATATTCGTACATCTTTTTCCTTACATTACACAAAAGTGTAGGGAAAAAGTTTATTTTGGCCTAAAAAGCTGATAATGTAACTATGTGTGCCAGCTGTGAAATTTAATATGAATACTGAACAGGAAGTTGCATAATTTTCATCCAAATTTTCCCCCCAGCATATATTTCTTTTTTTTTTTTTTTTTTTTTATTTAATTTTTTTGTCGGTACTGAAGGATGAATAGTTTGTAGGAAGAAGAATTGTTTTTCTTGTCCATTGAGGGACACAAGAGGTCTTATGTTTCTCCTACAGTTGAAGTATAAACTGGCAAAGAAACCGGTCCCAAATCTGTAATCAGGCGGGGCTTTATTGCAGAAAGGGACAGTCCATGCATCTTCTGCAGGAAGTATTTTTACCTGCCTTACTTGCGCAGCGATTTTGATAGCTTAAGCGAGATAATATACACATGGATTGTAAATATTTGTTTAGTCTGGATTTCAATTTTAAAGAATTTAATGTTAATATATGCATGTGACATATTTTATAAACCCTGACATTGCTGTTTTCTGCGGTTTTCCTTTAGGAACAGCTCTCTCAGGTTCTTGATGCAATGTTTGAACGGAGAGTACAACCTCAGGAACACGTCATTGACCAGGGAGATGAGGGGGATAACTTCTATGTTATTGAACGGTAAAAAAACATTTAGATTTTTCAAAACTTGAGCCCCCCCAACAAGTGCAAAAGAGAAGGAGTGTGCAGGAGAGGACAATATTTGTTTTTTCAAAGCAGATTGGTTTGGATAGTTGTTCTATATGTAAATGTTCCTGCGGCTTTTTTGAAGTGGCACTGCAACAACACAATCATTTTTTGAGCCATTCTGGTAATGAGCAAATATTTGTAAAAGTGTAATTCCACTGGATGGAATCACAGATGAAGGGGTTCAAAATATGCACAAAACCTAAAAATTGGTTTAAATAAATGCCAGTTGCTTATACTATTTGGTTATAGATAAAATCCTTTTTATGAAATGTTTTTAATATTGGACTAATGATACCATTACCCATCTTTATTTTAAATTCCTATTCTGTTGCTTTGCCCAACCCTAATATTCCCATAACTTTTATACTGGCTCAAATTACTCTTCCCAGATCTTCACTGTGTGGCCTCCTCTGCATACTTATTCTTTTTCCCAAAATCTATATTGTACATGCTTCTCTATTGCACCTGTGAAGTGCTCCCTATTTAGTCACTCCATAACAAGAAAGAGATTCCATGCAGATTTCCAAACACTTGCATGGGACCCAATGATAATTTTGAACAGTGGCCCTGTGGTGCAGCACAGTGCAGATCTTAGTGCAGCTGAAACTAGTAACTAAGGCTTGCAGGGTGATCTGAGTGGTGGTGGTGGCCAAATATCAGCATATTTGGTTGATGGAATGTAATATGTTCCTGCGTTCACCTAAAGTCACTATGATTTACAAATGTAAAACCAGCCTGATATTTGCTGAAGCCCCCGCTCCAGTATATGGCCAGGTTGATGGATATTGGTAAATAAAAATTTTACATACCAGTTTGCTGATCATATAAAAGAAATTTTTATATAATTTCTAATGATGTGGGACTGTAATTTTTGTGCCTTTTAAGAACTATTTGTTCTGGTTGATGTGATCTAAAACTACACAATCGCTTTGTGGCGTTTGGATCTGTGCAACAGAACTGCACCCCCCCCCCCCCCCCAACTAGTGCTATACTGCAGAAGTAGCATTGACATTTGTTGCAATGAGTTGTGTGCAGAAAACATTCTTGCATATTGTGCCTGATTATTGTACTGTGAGTTTTCCAGTCAGAAAACTAGTAATTTAAGGTTTTGTGCAGCTGGAGTTTAATGATCTGCTCAGTGGAAACCCTCCCATTACTGCAGGACTATGCAGGGAAACTCTCAGCCCCCCCACTTTATTTTTAAGCTTAGATATGTCTTCAGCTTTTTGGATTGTCTGTACTACAGATGTGTCAGACATATACAAAATTTGCAAACATTTTGAATAGCTCCCATCCATTCCATCCCATCCATTCGTGTTTTTTTTTTCTTTCTCCATTTTGGCTGAATCCTGGCTAGATTCCTGCTATTAAATCTAGACCTTCATATACAGCAAGCCTAAAAAGTGTACATTAATTCACAGCATACTTCAACATTCCACATGGTTATGAGCTATGCTTAGCCCCTTTTAAAGGCGACCTCTACTAGACATTAAATAGAAGCACTGCAAAAGGTACATGTAAAGACTGTAATGAACACACTTCCAGGTTCAGCTTCACTAGATTAAAAATGTTATAAAATATCTGTGTCAGACGTATTGCTACCCTCAACCATCATATGATTTGGGGTAGTTGGCTAAAACAGGAATTTATGGGGGTTAACCATGACAGGCAGGTTTCCAGAGCTCTTAATTTAAAAGGTGAAAATTCCCCCCACCCCCCTGCAGTGCTTTTATATAACATTTGGTGAACTATGAAAAATAAATTTTCACACCAAACTTGTGTTCATGTTTTCTGTAGCTACTTGACCAATTTCTACCCAGATATATAACTTTTTTATAATGTGAGGTTATGGGTAGATCTGCCTTGGTTGGTATCATTTCAAGTTTACCTTATAGCATATATATTTTTTTTTTGATTTGATTGTGATTAACTAAGTGAGGACTATACAGTAAACTGACACCTCACTGACTAATATGTTGAGAAAAATATCTGTCCTAATTTAATAAAATAATGTACTTGTTCCGACTTGCATACAAATTCAACTTAAGAACAAACTTAAGTCCCTATCTCGTATGTAACCCGGGGGACTACCTGTATTTCATAGTAGCACTTTTAAATGTCTGCGTGTATTTTGTGCTGGCAATTTATATGGTTTCAGAATGATACATCTCCTTCTTTCTTTGTGTTCGATTTATACTTTGTTATATATGCTTTTGTCTATACAGTGATGCATTAGTTTGGAGGCATATTGACTATTGTGTTTACTGAAATGCATCTAATTTAGACCTTAGCTGTCAGGTGCAGGTGTTTGGATCCCATATAGTTACTGGCAGTACTGCACATTTTTCATTGAGCTTAATATACTCAGAAGCCGGGTTTACCAGATTGCTGTGTTAACCAAATTTTTAACCTTTTACACCATTTGGTAATGTTGGCGTACCTCTCCTGGGAAGGCTCTCAACAGACCTTAGTGCCACCAATGAACTCCAGACAACTGTTACAAATGACTGCAGCTTTTTCAATGGGTCAGGATTAGCAGAAACAGCAATTACAAGTTTTATCTGAAGTTTTGATACATCTCCATTACATTAATTCCTTTTTTAATGTTTGTCTTGCCTTTCTTTTTAGGAAGTGAGGTGAAATCTTCAACAGGGCTATCTTTAATAGAAATCTCTATAGAGGCTTAAAAATTAGAAATAGAACATTTTGACTAGGACTTCATATGTGTTACAATGTAATTGCTATTTTTCTGTGCTTACAACTAAACAAAAGCTTTAAGAAGCATTTATGTATCTAAGCGTCTTAGAAAAAGCATTTGCATCAGTGTGCTCTTAGGATTAGGTAGAGAGAGTTGAAGTCCCTAAGGGATGCATACTGAGCTCCCACCTTTTGACTCCTATGTTTAGTAAGACTAAAGCAAATTTAATTTAATTTGCTGTGTCTCCGTTATAGATATAGAAACATTAGGAAGTATCCTTTGTGTACTGAATTCCTGAGCCCTCTTACTTGTCTAGCAGTCTAAACAAGTATTTCTTGGGGGTCTCCAGCAATTTGATGAGTTTTAAGGTGTTATGCATTCTAAAGTCTCATGATTGTCATTTGATCTTTGCAGCTTACTTGTATCTGTTTATAATGAAAGAACGTGTTGTGCTATGTGTGTTCGCATTCAAGTGCACATATATTTTAAAATGTCACCAGTAAACAGCCGCCTGTTAATTTTCTTTCAGAGGGCTGTATGACATTTATGTCGCTAAAGACGGTCAGCCTCGCTGCGTTGGCACTTACGATAATCACGGCAGTTTTGGAGAGCTGGCCTTGATGTATAACACTCCAAGGGCTGCGACCATCGTGGCCACAACAGAAGGAGCACTTTGGGGGCTGGTAAGTAGATTAATGACCACAAATTATATGTAATGCAGTTAAAGCACAGAAGGATGTTTTAATTTGTTTCACCATCTGCACCAGCTTTGGGCAAAAATCTAAACAAATTCTTTAGTATACTGAAGTATTCTTTTAAGTCTTGAGATAAAAAGTCCTAGTCAGCAGTCACCTGTTCAATTGCAGGGCACCTCCATTGGATTGTTTGGGTCACTGATTGGGTTGCCTCAATGTGACTTTCCTGAAACGTCTCTTCCAGTGTTTATCCTTTTTAACATGGGGAACCTTGAAATAACTTTAGGGACCTCTGCTATAATTAATATATTTACAAATGCAAACAGTGAGGCAATTATACCAGGTAAAGCTTAGTTAGTGTTACCTCCCTCACTCTTCTGAACACCAGCACCTCCATGCTGTGGAAATCTGCACAGCAACCCAAGATAGAGAGAATCTCTACCAGACTACAGGAAAAGTGTCTTCATCTTTTTACTACTAATCCACCATCCCTAACATACATCCGGGGTTAAAGAACTAATACATGCCAATTAGCGATCTCTATACATCCCCTGAGGAAGCCGATAAGGTCGAAACGTGTGGGGACGAGACGTTAAGCTTCTACTCATTGAACTCCTTATTACTGTACCTAGTCAGGGAACACGATTGTCTAGTCTATTGGTCTGATTACACCCATGATGCGAAGGGGTCAATACCTATTCTACCTTCTATTCTACCTACATTTTAAGAATTGTATGTGACAAATCATTACAATACAAACTTACTTTCCTAAAAAAAAAACCCCTAGTTTTCACTGTTCTCTTCTGTGTACATATACCTAAATAATTAATATATCCACAGCTCACAGTACATTAGTGTGGTGATCAGTGTGAAGAATGTCTCGTACCTTGCTGGCCATTGGGAAGAATGTCACCCTTACAGATAGCTAAAACGTCATTGTTGTCGGACTGACTTGAGGCACAAATTGCTCAAGGAATCTGTAGCAAACAGACGAAACCTAGGATTTCACCGAACCTTAGTGCTAGTGTTTACCAATTTACCACATGCCAGCTTTTACCACAAGTTTACGAGAATATGCACGTATTGGGGAAAGCTCTGTTTGTGTGTCCCAGCACAATTTTGTCTGCTAGTATTTTAAAGAATAAATAAAAAAGCAGAGCAGTGGCAAGTCAGTACAGGATTGACGGCTCCAAAATCATCATGGCAGCAGCAAGTACATTTTTTATCAAGGTTTGGTTTTCGCCTCACTGCTTCTTCCAGAAGTTAGCGGGTTAAGAGAAAGTTATGTCCAGCGGCCTCATCTTTAGAGTGGTGTGTGACGCTTATGTATACAGAGCTGCTTTCATCATCATGCTGGTGATGATGGTCTTACTTCCTGTTTAATTATTGGGTCTGTCCTGGACAGAAGATGGATGTAATGGATTAGCAAATAAACAATAGTTCACTTCCTGATGTGTTATTTTATATTCCATTGTGGATTATACCCAACTCGCCATTTACGTTTCAGTTCTGCTTGCTCTGTAACATGAGCCAAACTCCTCATCTGTCTGGCTGTTCTGTCGCCTTCTATTGATCGTTTGTAACTTTGGTGTATTAATTTCATAATGTATTTGTGTATTGTTGGTAATTTGAACAGGTTACGGGCACCATTACATTCTGCTAGTTGTATTGAATTTAAGTTAAAATCCTTTAGGAATTGCCACACATAGGCATACACACTATATACTTCACTTTTCTTGCTCCGGTACCCACAATGTAGAACCATAGCAAAAATGCAACATATTACCAACATATTACATGTCGCCACATTACTATAAGTGCATTTGCTTCACTAATGATATTACCTGTTGATCCTGCCAGTAGATTTGTTTTTCCACTAACAAGGTGTCGGCCCTGTTTGTTCTGCAGTAATATTGCACAACAGTGTTGTCACCCTGTGGATAGGGTTGTATTAGATGGCCTTGTAGTTTTCAACGGGCTTTAATTTGCTTGTCTCTGATTCCCACAATTTAAGCAGTTAGATATTTTTATTGTTTTTATTAAAAGGTTTAACATTTATAATTCTTAAACCTGTTATCAAGACCGGAATGGAGGGTGAATCTTTTCAATGAAGAATCGGTACCAATGACATGTGCGGACTCTCTTCCTCTTTAGCCAAAAAAGTTGTTCTACTAAAGTTGGGTTTTTAGTCCCAGTGTAGTTTAAATAGAAGTTCACAGACAATTTACAGTTCCAAGTTGCAAGCTTGAAGTGGTAGCCATTTTTTTTATGGTAAAACAGCGCCACCTAGTTGTTGGTCTACAATTTTGGTAATGCTTCTCTTTAATGTTGTAAAACCCGGCAGTTTCTTAAGGTTTACTTTAAAAGAATTGTAAACCTCATTTTATGAGTGTCTAATGACAAACCTGTCTATGGTTTCTGATGGTTTCAGCTGCTTACATTCATTCAATTCCAGTGTAATTTAAATTGGCTGCTACAGACCAGACCACTGAATTGATCCAATTTGTTTTTGAACAGTGGCTTTATGTTTAGCATCTGTGTTTTTTTATTGCTCACTCAGTGTATGCTGGGATTCTTATATGAATTTCAAAATATACAGGGCCTGAGGTAATATTTTAAAGCAGGCTTTGAATATTGCCAAACAAATTTATGGTATAACAAATCTCTACTATAAAGCAGGCCAGGAGGAGGACAGCTGCACTTTTCAATTCTGATCTAAGATATATTGTAAACTGATGTCATCATCAAAATCCGAAAGCCTATAGTCATCATATAGGCCCTATTATACCAAATGCTGCTTCCTCAATTTTACTCTTGCAAATTAATGGTTGTTTTGCAATTTTTAGGATCGGGTTACCTTTAGAAGAATAATTCTGAAAAACAATGCCAAAAAAAGGAAGATGTTTGAAACCTTTGTAGAATCTGTTCCTATTCTGAAGTCATTAGAGGTAAGGCTTTCCACTCCATTTCTTCATAAAGCCCAGTTCTGTAAGCAGCAGTCTGTGTGCAACAGTCCAACATACCCCTCTCTCTGACCTATTGCTCTCTAATCTGTATACCCTGCACTGAAAGGAGAACTCTAGCTCTGAATTAGTGGAAGCATCATGTCCGACTGCTGTGGACTTCTGCTCAGATGGCAACAGGTCCTTTTTTGGAGGATTAAGCTTTACCAACTGTAGGACTTTGACCTCTTTTTGTTTTCAGGCACACCGAATAGATTTGCATGATTTAACTGGATTGTTTTAATGAGTTTTTAAGTCCACTCTACCAATTTGTATTTCATAAAGATAAGCAAAGTGCATCGGTGGGGCATGCATTTCTTGAGTTTTTTATATGTATATTAATGTTTCACAGTTGCTTTATCAAGTCATACATTTGCTTATTTTATGTTGATGGAACTCCATCGAACTTCTGATTTTATTTTTTTCCCTCACCTTTCCAGCTTTCCGAACGTATGAAAATAGTCGATGTAATAGGTGAAAAAATTTACAAGGATGGAGATCGCATAATTGAACAGGTAAGGCAGTGTCATTTATTTATTTTCGATGGTCCGTAAAGGTTACCATGTATTTTTGGCAAACCTATTTTTTACCTTTTATCTCTCACTCTTATAGGGTGCTAAGGCAGACTCTTTTTACATTGTTGAATCAGGGGAGGTGAAAATTATGATGAAAAGTAAGGTAAGTTGTTTTCAGAGTTGTATTATTTAAACTATATCAAAGTTTTTATGCCACATTTTTACCAGTCCATTATGTTTTCTGCTCACTCATTTCAGTGTTCATTAATAATTCATTCAGTGTTTATTAATAAATTAATGCATTATTATAGGATGGCTCATCAATTTTTTATGCTGCAAATGCACTAAAACACTTTTTTGTGCAGAAGATTCAAGGCAGTGTCAATAAAAATGAACAGCATTGTGTTTGATGCAATAAAGTAGCAAAAAAGTAATATTTGGCAAATTAATTATCCTTGAATGTAAAATTACAGCTATTGGCAATCATGCACACTTTCTACGCCCTTACGTCAGTGCAGTTCTAGACCAGCCATTGTCACTTAGATTATGGTTGGTTAGATGGTGTACTTTGTTGCTAAAGGTTGTTGTATTTTAAATTCAAGATGTCAGATGGACATTATCTTGATATTATGTGTGATTCAAATTCTTTTTAATAAGGTTTTGTTTTTTATTTCATGTCATTTATTAGAACTAATGATAAAAAGTTAAATTGCTTCATCCCCCATTTGTATGAAAGTTGTCCAGAATTGAGCCTGTGTTAAGAATGACTTTGCTTGTTGTTTTATTCTCTTTCCTGTATATGCTGTGTTGTATATAACTAAATACCTGTCTTTTTCTCTGGTCTAGACAAAAACTGCTCAAGAAAGCAACCAGGAAGTGGAGTTAACACGGTGTAAAAGTGGACAATACTTTGGTGAACTTGCTCTTGTTACCAACAAGCCCAGGGCAGCTTCTGCGTACGCAGTGGACAATGTCAAGTGTTTAGGTAATATTTTTCATGTAAACTGTTCTTTTGCTTTAATTATTTGATATAGCTGTTTACTGTAGGATGTCTGGCATCATTCAGCCCTTTCTCCCACAGCATGACTCTCCTGCTTGTTTGATTCATTGAATTAAACTTCAGCTTTAATGTTTTTTGTTGCCCCGACATGTTGGCTTTAATGAGTTTCTTCTATTTTTTTTTTGTGCTTTGGCAAATAGAGTTTTCTTCTGTTACTCATGAGAAGCTGTAATTTAATATTCCCATTCCATTTAGTGAGGGCCTTTTTCGCTTTCAGCATGGCTGTGTCTCTGTGCACAAAGCTTGTCCATAAAGACATGATATGATAAATTTGGTGTGGAGGAACTCATGTGGCCTGCACATACCCCGACTTGAAACTTCTTGAAAACCTTTGGCATTAATTGTAACAAAATTGTGAGCCTGGCTTTTTCTTCCATCATCTGTACCTAACCTCAAAAATGTATTCATTAAAGCTCTGAACTCCATATTCTGTATCTCTGCAGTCATTTTTGTTATGTTTTGAGATTTTTGCTTGTACACTTTTTCCAACCTTGTATGGTCATGTTCATAGTTGTTAATGGAGGTTTCTTTCATTTTTCAGTTATGGATGTGCAAGCCTTTGAACGATTGCTGGGCCCCTGCATGGACATTATGAAGAGAAACATCACACATTATGAAGAGCAGTTGGTGGCATTGTTTGGTTCCAGCATGGACCTTCGAGATCCAGGAAAATAGGCACCGTGTTACCTTAGTGCCTTCTTTGTTCAAGACAGACACAAGCCTCCTGCCAACTCACCACACACAAGGGACAGAGCACCATGGAACAGTTACTGCGGCTGCTGTCTTGGGCATTCTTTCCTTTTATTTTTTTTTTATTTTCATTTGTTTTTTTTTTTTTTCTTAGGAAACAAAATTCAGCACTAGAGGCGGGCGTAGACACCATTTTGCTGCTGAGATCCATTTATTAGACCTACAAATAATGTGCCTTTTTGGTTTTCCCTCCTATAAATTTAATTTTTTGGTTAATGTCATATTGTGTGTCAGTCTGCTCAGTGGCATTACCTACGAAAAACTAGGGAATGTGTTGATAGAATTGACATCTGGTTCTAATTATAATCTGTGTAAGTGCAGCCAGTTACTGAGGAGCTAGAGGATTCAAGGCCAGGTGTGTAATGGCACTTTGGAGTTCCCCACAGCTGGACAGCAAAAAAAGTTTTTCTCACTTTAATGTTTCCTTAAAATGTCACCAACAAGCCACATTTACCCCGCTTTTTTGGCACTTTCTTAGCATCATGGTGCTATAGCTTCTTCTTGGGCGACAATAGTGCGCAACAACCTAAATGATAAACATTTTTGTCCAGAAAAATGTTTAAATCCTCTTCTGAGATTTTAAGTGAGTTAGATAAGCTGATCCTCTTCACAGTGTAACTTTACCCAGCACTTGAATTTTTAAAACACTGTAATTGTTCTTATAACCGTCCCAAGGTGAAGTTTTAGGGGCTCAGTGTCCAAGATATTTGCATATAAATATTCAAACCTGCATCAGTGTGCAAGGCAAAAATGAAGTGTGTTACAAGAGGAGGACCTGTTATTACACTTGACATCCTTTTGTTTTATCATAGTTGGTGGGTGTATGGTCAGAAATGTTCAAATTCCATACAGCAGCAGATACTTAGAGCTTTTTGAGTCACATTTTTTACTCCACTAAACCTAATTAAATAAATTCCAGTTATATGGCTCCTGTCTGACAATTCAGCTGCAATGGGAACTTGTGCATTTTCACGAAGAGTGGCATGCCTGCCATGAAATTATTGCATAAGGTTGGGTCATGGCCACTTCCAACTGAGGTTGGTCTGCTTGTCAGGTAAAAGGAAATGCCCTCCTTTAAGAATACTGTTTCTTAAAGGCACTCATTTTCTGGGCAAAAACAAAGTAAAAGCATTCTGTTTACTAGAAATGCCCAGAAATGTAATTTCCAGTTCTTTACTAGGTGGAAAATGGACTCCACTCACCAATTGGCACCTTTACCACATACACAGCAGGCCAAACTTTCCTGCTTGAACAACTGTTTAGCATATTGTGGACACCCACTTTGCTTTGGGAACTCATTTTAACCTATTTATACAACCTGTTATTGGCTTTTCCCCCTTACTTTTTTGCATAATTCTTGAATGGTACACATTTTATCCTGCAGATACTGCTAGGCAAGGTTACGATTCACTGTTAGAGGCATTCCTTTTTTTGGTCACTATGATAATAAATTGATTTTCACATAAATTTAATCCCAGCATGGTGTTTTTTTGTCTAAGACATTTAACCTAAGATTTTTTAAAGCTGAACTTCTCAGCGTGTCAGAACTACCCTTGCGATGTGGCTTCTCTGCACTAAAATGTTAAATGCTCATTTTCATTTAGGGTACTGTTAAAAAAACATAAACTCCCATCCCCTTCAACTCTTCTGTGACTTTTGATGTGGACACACCACTTGATGTCCTCCTCTTAATAACTTCAGAAAACTGCCACCAGCCAGGCTAGACTAGCGGTAGTATAGAGAGGAGGAAGCCTGTGGACACTTCATACATTTCAATCAATCCTTAGATAAAAAAGGTATTTACCTCTGCAATGGAAGAAGACCCGCTGCTGCAATGGTAACTTTTGCATATATCCAGAATATAGCTTTACAGGTCAACTGTTTTTCTCATTCTTTCACCCACGAAATAATTTTATCCTAAGAGCAACTATTATTTATATGTAATATGTGAGTCCACAAACTGCTTCCAGTTGCTGCAGCATATATAGCTACAGCTGCAAGTATAAAGGGTATAAAACTTTCAGGGGTCTCACTGTACAACATAAAAATGTATTCTCATAATGCTACAGGTATGATGGTAAAGCTGAACTCAAGCAGACCTGGCACTGTGTTTTTGTAACACTTACAGGTCTTGTTGCTCCCTCAGCCTGTAAGGCTGTGAAAGGAGAAGCAGCAGATTATGTCATTGTCTCTCCAATTAGCATGCAACTAATCCCCTTCTTGTACTGCTTCTCCAAATCTTAACTGTTGCACAGGAATTGCATGAGGCTGATACCAGGTCAAATTCATTCGCTTGCTTTTAAATGGGGAAAAAAAAAAACATTAATGCCATAATAATGAATACAGATCTTTATTTGTAATTTTTGTATCTTCATTAAATGCATCTGTAATTTAGAAAATTTGCTAGGCTTAACTAGGCTTTACCGTGTATATGCATCTTTTGCAAACCGTAATAAGCCTAGCTGCTAATGTATTTTGGTGCTTGACATGTGTTTTGACTTTGTTTCTTCATGTAAGTCAAAGCAAATGCTTGCCAAAGTACAAGCTGAGGCTAACCAGAGTTGTCCCCCCAAAAAAAGAATCCCCATAGGTTTGGAGATTGCCTTTTATTACCATTAGTATTTTAGTGCAGGAAGTGACTGAAAACTTCCCCAATGGTACACAGAGCAAAAAAAAGGAAGGGCTTTTGTCGAAGTGTGTGAGGGCAATAATGAAAGATCTGTTTACAGTCAAGCAATTAAAAATTTGTATAAAGTCTGGTGAAGCTGCCACAAACCAAAAAGAGCTATGTGAATTCATTCATATCAATAGGATCTCAACCAAAAGTCAGATTCGGGCTGTAACATTGCACACAGTTTTTTCCTTAGATTCATTCAACTTCTCTCCCCAATTCTATTATGCTTAAGTGCATGTCCAGGTTATTTTCCTCGAACTATCCCCTTCCTCTTCTAAACCATGTCCTAGCTAACGGCCTGTCCCCAGGCTTGCAGAGGCAGCCGTTAAGAGGTCAGTTCCTTGTGACAAAGACACCTGCCCTAAAAATTCAGGAGACTCTTGGGAGTCGATGCAGCAGCTTTATGAAGAGTGGTGGGAAGTTCTGTAGTCCAGCAGGGCTCACAACACTGCTCTGTATTTTGGTGCTTCAGAGGCCTTGTGCTGGCACGCAATTATTTTCTAGTAAACATTTTTTCCTGTATTTTCAGCATTTTTAAAACATGGGAAATGTTCATGGAATGTGGCTATGTACTAACCATGTTATTTAGACCGACCTACACTTTAAAACATTCGGCAAATTCTAATAAGTGAACTCAGCAGCAAAGTGATTGTGCAAAATCCTTGAGGCTTGGAGGAAAGTCGTTTCCTAAACTGGCTTGTGTTTTGGCTGTAGGTGAGAGGAGCATTTTAATTTTTTTAAGGCCCCCAGTATACTGGTCAAATGTTAATCTTTTTTTTTTTATGTCACAGCACAGATTTCACATTTTTAAATATATATATATAAAATATGATCTTGGTAAAATACACAAAACTTCTGCACAGTTTTAAAAAAAAAACAAAAAAAATCTTTGAATGTCACCTTACATTCTTTCTCCCTTTTCCCATGAAATTTGTGACTTTTTTTGTTAGACGTGTATGTAAACCAGTTTTGCCAAAATATAATTTTTAAAAAAAAGAACTGATTCTACAATGTCATCTAGTTCCAGTAGCTTTATATTTTTGTCTGCAGAAAACCTTGCGGCTCTGTGCTGTTTATACTGCAAGGATTTTCCTGTGGCAATTTGTGTAGTCCCATCAGTCATCCATTTTTTTTCAATTCCTTGAGGCCTTCCTTTTGGATTATTTTATGCTTACAGGGCTATATTGAGGAATGCATGAGATGTCCCCTTGATCTCATGCAATCCCTTAAAAAAAATTATTAAAAAAAAAATGGTATGTGTGGAAACTGCACTACTGTATTTTTATGCCATTTTTTGCTTTATACCAACACAAAAATGTATTTCTGCCTGAAAGAAGCTACCTCAGGGTGTTAAGTGCTTTGCAGATTGCCAGTTCTTTCACTTGTGATGATAATGCTCAACATACTTATTTTCCTTTCTGATTGCTTTAAAACTGACTTGTCTTGTATGTGGGTGCAGCAGCAACATTCTGCATATAGGAATCCTGTTAGGTTTTGCTTGCTTCATTTTAGGGTTTCTCTACAGAGCTGGAGGCTGTTATCACCCAACTCCTGAGGGAGTGTTAAGGTGTGGAACAATCTGCGTTTTAAAGTGGGCTTGTTACTCTTCCATTGCTGAGCTAATTCTAAATAATGAAAATTGACTGGATTCAAAGCTGATCTTAATGTTTCAGCAGTTTGTCACACACCTGAAACAAGCATGCAGAAAATTGTGGCAGTGAGCTGAACCCCAGGGATTCAGAGACAGATTATTATCACATAGCCAGACAGGCATTTTATAACCAGGTCATCAATAGTGGCTCATAATTTTTGTGTAGGTCGACTTTAAAGTATACTTAGATGTAGCCAGTACATCTAAGGAAAGGTAAGCAGTAATGTTACATTTTGCTGTGGGGGATCTAATAAGTTTAACCCAGAGTGAGATGTCTAGTGTACAACAAGAACTTTTCCAGAGGTTGGGTATTTGCAGCCACAGTCCTAGATTGGAGCCTTTGAGGCAAGTGATTATCTGACAGGTTTTCTTCAGCTCTTGTGAAAGTAGCCATTCCTCAGTTTGCACAATTCTTTAACATGTTCAGTTTTTGCTCATTAATGAGTAGACTTTTTGTATGCCAAGTGCATACCTAGTTTTGTGCTGATGGCATGTCTTCTATGTGAACTCAAAATCTATTTTTCAGCATGTTTCTCATAATGCATCTCTATATTTTGTTTTCCCAAATTGTTTTTTTTTTTTTTTTTGCAATGTCTCTTCCATGGAGATCCTGCCAGTAATAGCTTTTACAGAATAGTTTTTGATTAACAATTTGCAGCATTGTCCTCTGTTGGCTGTTGGGCTTCCTGTATTGTAGGAAGCATACACAGCAGACTTGTGAACACTGCTGCTAATTGCAAGGCAGTGACTTAGTGTTAGCTTGCAACAGTAAATGTTACTAGCAGGAGCTCTGTGTAGGAGATATTGCAATAGATTCACAAAAAATGAAAACCTCATTCAGTGATAAACCATGCCAGAACTTCTTGGAAATAGATAATGAATAGTTTGCAAAATAGCTGTGTCTGTTTTAAGGCCATTCTTCAGACATGGCTGTGCTGAGGGCAATGAGAATTTTAATTTGATCTTGCTGCATATTTCTTTATAGGAGCAGGATATGCAGTTTAATGCAATAAATTTAATTTAAAATGTGGTCAACTTCCAGGCCTAACATCAAACTCACTTTGAAATACCGATGGTTCATAGCGAATTGATGGTGTGGATATTTCTCCTGGTGTCACACAATCCTTACCCTATCACAAGTATATGTTGAGCAAAGCTCAGCAGAGACCAATAGCTTACTAACCTGCATTTAGCAGGGCTTAAAAACTGAATCGTGTTGCTCTGGTTGACTGCACTTTGCACACCTTAAAATGTGACCCTAATATTGAGGCTACTTATAGCAAACCTGTCAAAGGAAAAGACCATGTCAAATCACACTTTCTAAATTACTCACCTGGAATGTGTATGCAAACTAGATGTTCTGACTGCTTATCAGCATACATGTTTCAGATGGGTCACTTTCAGCATTCTAATCAGAGGATCATAATTACAACCAGGTAACTTATTTTTAAATGGAGGTCAATAATGGCTGCTCCCATAGAACTCCTATGGCAGGTGTCCTTTTTTTCCACACAACGGTGTAGCTCATTAGATTACTGCTGCCACACATGTGACAAGTGACAGGTCTGCTTTAAAGAAACAAACACTCTTGGTTTTATCTGTCTTCATAAAGATCCCCATAGTTGTTTTTCACACTCCGACAGTATTTGTGCAAAGGGAGAAGAAATAACTCGGATGGCAGTATTGGGCTCCCTGCGACATTGCCTGATAGACTCCTTCCTATGGTATTTCTGCTACTGAAGCTTATGTTTTATGAATAAATGCTGAGATTCTTATCTAGATGTTTTGTACATAGTCTTATTTTGTTCTAAAACTTTTTCTATTTACAGCGTGTTGAGGACACCCTGCACTCTTTTTCACGTCTATTATTTTTTCTAATGAATAAGGGTGGGATTGCTTTGGTTCAGTGTATAACTGTTAGCTACTTTCTGGAACAAGTTTTGGGTATGCAATGTTTGATTGAAATAAAACAAGTCAACAGTTTGATGTTTTTTGTTGTTTTAGGCTCCTGGTTTTAAAATGCTTCTTTTTCTTAAGCTGTGTATACACACACACTCTGTCTGGCCAGAAATAGTCCCCAAGCCTGTGGGGGTGGCAGTACAATGATCTGGGGTAGCTTCAATTGGTTCACCAAAGCTTTGTGCCCAAAAAATGGTCAGCTGAATATACTGAATGACTAGATTTTTTTTTCCCTGATGGCACAGTTATTTTCCAACATGACAATGCCAGGATTCATGAGGCTCAGATTGTGAAAGACTGGTTCAGCAAACATGAGACCTCAATTCTTTCATGGATTGGCCGCCACAGAGTCACACCTGAACCTGCTACAAGAATCTTTAGGATGTGCTGGAGAAGACTATGCAGTGATCAGACTCCCCGATCATCAATGCTGGATCTTGGCTAAAATGTTATGATCCATATGAATGCTTTTCATGTTAGGCAATTTCTGGTACTAGTTATCCTTGGAGCACTTTCCTGTTCAAAGCTGTTGTTTCCAGGTTGGGCTGAGCGCCAGGAGCTTACCTAATTTTGTTTTAGCTTCATCAAGTGCCTACGGGGTGTGCTTTTTTTTTGTCTTGCCTTTCAGCAATAGGGAAGCATCTCCCTGCTTCTGCTTTCAAGGGCCATGTGGGTCTCTGATCTTTGTTCCATGTCTGCAGTGTGCCTCCCCAGGGTCCTGGTCATCTTCAACTTTTAAACCTTAAATACACTGGTCTAATGGTTTAATCCGAGACACAATATCACTGCGTTGGCTCACGGGAGATTTCCCTTGAAGCTACTGAGCATTTTTCCATTTGGAAAATCTTTTAGACACTGGTACCTTTTAAATCCTGCCTTACATCCAGGCCTGGCTGTGACTTTCTAAATCATTGGATGTGGGTTAAATATTAAGATCTCCGTGCTAAGGCAGTAAAACCTGCTTCATTGGAATGTTAGGCACCACTGGCCAAGCCTTGCCACTGAATTGTAATGTACAGTACTGCTGGAAGCCCTTTTCCTCTCCCCCCTTGTTTTGGCCTGTTGTCCCTCAATCCACACATGTATGCATTCTCCAGTTATGGTGCTGGACTGGGGATTCTGCCCATGTGGCATTCAAGAGATGCCACTTTGGCTTTACCCCTGATAACACTCCATTTCCACTAGTAGCAGCTTAGTTCACCAAACTCTGCTAGGTGCAGTCTTTTAGGGCATAAGATAATGTTTGTCTGGCTTTTAACATGCTGCAGCACCCCTGTAGCATTTCTAGTCCTGTGTCAATGGAGGATGCAGAGTTTGGATGAAATAAATGGTTTCCTGATGCTGACGGTATCATTATAAATCATGGGTTTACCTGAACACTTTGCATTTTCATTCATTCTGTAATCCTTTCTATCCCCAGGTGAAAGCTAGGGTTGGGTAAAACTTGCTGCCAGGGATAGTAAGAGTTAGGGCTAATTATTAGAGAGACTGAACTGCCTGCCAGCTACTCAAATGGACAAAATCACTTCAATGCTCATGAAGAAGGGTTTTAATGGTCAGATGTCTTGCTGTCCTTATTCCCCTCATTTTATGTTCTGGCTTAAATAGACAGCAATATAAATCTGACTACTCTCCCTTACTTCCTGGATTGCAAGCTCCTGTGTCATTACTTGCACTTGTTTACTAAGCAAGTTTGAAATTTGCAGCCCCTATTTATTGTACTGCGATGCATATATGTTGGTGCTTTATAAATTAGGGTAATAAAGTAATATCATTTTTGTGTGTATACCTAGATCAGCCACCAGATGGAAGCACTTGTATGTAACTTGCTTTGCAAAGCAGAACTTTGCATTTGTAGGATTTGTGATGAATGATAATATTAAATACCTTGCACCAAACTTTATTTACACCTAATAAAAATATAAACTGTGTCAATATAAAATAACCCTCTCTTTTGGCACTTTGTCATATGAACCACAGGTATACACCAAAAGCCCTGCAAACACTTTGCTCAGCTCTAGTCTACCATTAAAGCAGTGCAAAGCAATAATGTTCAGCTGATCCTAGAACAAATGCATATAAACAGGAAGTCATTGAAAGCATGGAGGGAAGATCCGCAGTACCAAGTTGTCAAAAGCAATTGTCTGCTATACAGTGATTTAGAACGTTTAAACAAATTGGGAATTATTCCCTTTTTTTTTTTTTTTTATCATTCAGGTTTTAAGGTTTTCTGCGTTTCAAATGTCATATACAGTATTTGAGTACAACACATCTACAGAGATTTATTATTTTTATAGAGCTAGAACTGAATGTTTGATTTAGGGAAGGTGTGTATAAAAAGCCAATGGTACATCCTGTCTTAGTATTTAAAGAACAGAAACCGGTAAGGAGCTACAATTACATTTGTTAAAATCCCTGAAATGAACAAAAATGACCTGGAGGGAATACCCTTATCAGAAGCAGAGTTGCACTTTATGCTTGAAGTAGCAATAAGCAAATAGGTTCTGCACCATTTTAACACTTTCTCAGTCTCTCACTGTTTGCAACGTAAATTATTTTTTCCTTTCGTCAGATGCCAAGTGCCGTTTCCCATATTCCCTGTCTGCTGTTTATTTATTCCCATGACATAGATTTTGTGACGAATGTTCACAGCAAAGACTGAACAAACTCAAGCTGCTTGTTCCATATAGCTGCTCATCCAAGTTATTTTTCCCATTAACTTCACCCCATGCTTTACCACAAGATAACCAAAGGGTCTGCAGCTGTTCTTAGGCGCTGCACGCCTGCCATGTTCATGGTGCAATCACATCTAATCATGTGCGTTACAGTCGTGCAAAATTGTCTCATTGCTTGTCAAATGACAACAAAGTAGATAAAAATTAAATCGTATTAGTGCAGTGAATCATAATCTATTGTCTTTTTTGTGATTAAAATTGTGCCTTCACCTGTTTTATTTTTAGTTGCATTGCAGTGCCACTGTATCCAGCGCAACCACTTTCAATCTATATGTACTCCGGCAGAAGCTGCTTGCCATTCAGGACTGGTAATCTGTGAATCATGGATTAGGGCAGAACAACATTAGTTGAAATGGCCACCTGAAATCATCAGTTGTGACAGGCTGAGAATGAAAGGATACAACTGGAAGACAGGTACAGAAAGTTGTCACCCTACAACAGTTATTGACTGAACAAGGACCTTTATGCAACAGGATATATTATAAACCAACCCTGCTGCTAACCTAAAGAAATAAAACAGAGTTGCGTGACGGGTGCTATGTCAAAACTTTACTTTTGGCAAAGCCTCAGAGGCAACTACCTTCTGGCACTTCAGGGTTGCATGGGTATCAACCCCTACATCACTACAGGACTATGGCAGTGTTATGGAGTTGGAGATAGGAGCCACATTGTGCAGCAGGGGGCACAGGTATCTTGCACCCCCTGGAGTGTTCCAGTGGTGGAGGCAGCACCAATGGAATGAAGGGGAGGCAGACATAAACCTCCCGAGAGGTGAGGATATTATATGTTTGCTTGCAGGACATTTTTAGCTGTCCAGTCAAAACAATTATTAATAGCATCCTTATAAAAATAATACATCTACAACCACCAGTGTATTGTCTGGCCCTTGGTACATTGCGGGGGAGCACGTTGGGCCCCCTATATTTAGTAAGTTCCCTCAGACTACCTTTATCCAAAGCTTATCAAAGGCTTTGGATTCCATACACACCATCACACATGCTTGGCCTTTTGTATCAGGCAGGAAGATGAGAAGCCTTGTCCTGAGGTCACCCTACAGTGAGGACAGCTAATTGTATTGTACACAGGGTACAGTTCATATAGTTTAAATCAGAGCAAAGCCTTTCCAGCGTTATTCACAGAGCAAAGAAATGGCTTTTACCTTCTGTCACTGGTTTGGATTTTTTTGTTCAAATCTTCTTTTCTCTGAAATTAGGAAGCGCAGTAGGTAAAAAACAATTTTGTTGTAGTAAATGTTTCCATCTTACCGTGTAATCCTCAATCAACGCAAAGTGAAGAAATTTTGTAGTTTCACTAAAGATCTGTCAAAAATTGCTCCGTGTGATGGGTTGACACCATGTACTCATCTCCCTGGTGGCCCATCTGCACTTTTTTCAACACTTCTTTGCAAGACTCTCACCTTTAACACTACCCGGAGTGTCTGATGTCTGTATTCCTCACTGCACACTGGTTTCTTCCACCAGCTCTGGTGTTACTGCAGTACTCGGCAGTTATAAAGGAATTGGAAGATGAAACCTAGCTAAGCAGGGGGCATTACTGCCAACTGCCATTTATGGAAGTGTTGAATGCTAAAGGGACCTAACTCCAGTGCTGGAACTTAACAATGGCAAGAGCCACAAGACATGTTGTTGGGCACTGTTGTCAAATATAATTTGTTTCCATTTCTGAAATGCACCTTATTCATCTATATGACTGCAGTGCTTGGTTCCACTTTTTTTTAGTGTGAGGCCTTCCCGACCATGTCTACCTAAATGGGCTTCGGTTCATTACCCCACAGGACAGTGTTCACCTATCCATGCCTGGCTGGAGGAGGAGCAGGTCTTTATTGTTTAAAGTGAAACAGGGATACACACCTGTTCTGCAGAAGCCTCCATCGTCTTTCCCTAGAATCCCAAACTTCAGCAATCTTGATGCTCCGGGTCGGGAAGATGTAACTCCTCATTCATTCCTGGCCACCCGCAAGGTAAACTGGGATTGCCTAAAATATATAGGATCCCAGAAATCTAATATTCTTTGAATGAACTAATTTAATCTATGCAATTACTGAAAATATTGCATATTTTTCTCTTTTCTTAACCTGACCAACACTATATATATATATATATATATATATATATATATGTGTGTGTGTGTGTATATATATATATATATATATATATATATATATATGTATTCCTGAATGTGATTAAAAGTAAGTAAATGATTTATGTTTTACTGTCCACTAAAAGCATTGGGCCCAGGATAAGAAATTCTCCTTTTTGTTAACAGCTGGACCTACTCTGATTTTCAGTATTACACTTTGTTCCATTGATAAGATTAGGAACTTCCTACAGGAAATAACCGAGTCAAGTCCCACTGGAGCACGTTCCCCCCAAACAAACCTGTTCCTTGTGTTTCAGAAGTTTTAAATTCTTTTAACACTGTCGCTGTCCTGGTACCAGTACCCCACTGCTGTGTCATTTGTTCTGTGTACGATTTGCGGGATCAGTGATATAACTGGGATTAGTTCATGAATTGTTAGTAGGGCCCTGTAATCCCCCCATACAATATTCTTCTTTGTGTGTTTTTAGAAAGGATATTTCTACTTTGCGCCTAAGGCGGATTACGGGGCCTACCCTAATTATACTATCCTCTTTGAACCTCTGATGTTTAACCCGTGCCGACAGCAGCTCCTTATCTGGGTCGCCAGCCACTTATGGGGGGGCGACAATATGACCTAGTAAAGTATGGACTCATTTGTCAGCATCAGAACTGTTTTCTCCACATCCACCAAAAGAATTCAGAACTTATCAGGCAAAATATCACTGGTGGCTTTTATGTAGCCTATGTATGTTCAACCTGTTTAACCTACCAAAGAATTTGGATTTCTTTCCATCTGGTTCCATGATTTACACAGCACAGCCTTCTGGGGTGGGGACAAAAACCTAATCTTGTTTCTCCTCCAGCCTGTGAATGGACAGTAAAAGGAGAAACAGCAGGCTGTCAATGAACAGTAAAAGGAAAAGCAGGAGAACGATGAGCAACATTTTCTATCACTCTCTTTTCCAATCAGTATGTTCAGCACATGTGCACTGCAGTATGACTGAATGGCTCTTTGCTTTCTGTCTCCCAGTTTTGCTCAAGGGAAGATTATATTTGCTAATGTATTATTGCATTAGTTTGTGTCCATTAGTTTAGTTTATTTATGCAAGCATTAAACTAACTGAATCTGCTGGAGATCATGAGAACCGGAAGGAGCCACCAAGAATCAGATCAAATGAGCGCTTGAGTTGAGCATGCCAGGCAGCTGGAAAGTAACAGACTTGTATAGTGTTTTTTTCTGTAAACAGATTCTTTTTTTTATTATTATTTTTATAAAAATCCTTTTTTATTGACTACATATATTGCTGTACTTTTCCCTGTTGTTCTCACAAAAATTTATTAGCCAGGTTAGTATGTACGTACCTCATGTGTATGGGCATTAGTCAAACATACCTGTTGGAGTATACAGAAGGGGGATTGCCGAATACTGATTGGCTGGAACAGCCTGCTAATGAGTTGTTAGTGGAGAATGGTCAGCCTGCATCACAAACCATTTCTTCCATTTTTAGGATCTCTAACCTCACTGTTTGTTCTAATATTGTAACCAGAAAAGAAAGTAAGGAAATGGAGAGTCCAAAACAGCTGTTACCAGACCAGGAAAAAAGAGATATCTTCTAATAGGAACACCTGTTTAATTAATAAATGGGAATGGTTTGGGGGCAGGCAGTACAGGTAAATATTCCCTTATGGGGGCACAGAAAAGCTGACCATGGTTTTACTTAAACAAAAAGTATAAGTCTATTGCATGCATGGGTATATTCACTGGAATGTCATGATGTGAAGGGGGACTTAATACTTTGTACAGATACAGGAGACCTGTTAAAATCCTTTGTGAACATTTCTTGTGTCTGGTAAAGAAAAACAAAAATCCCATTCTACAGTGCATTGTGGTTTGCTAAGACAGCACATTTTAAGAAAACAAGCTAAACTATTCTTCTGTGCCTAGCATGGAGAATAATTTCAAATGCTGACATTACTGATAAGATTATCATAACGTGATTCATACAGTTGCCTCCCAATGGGAACAACAACTCCTAGAAAGAAAACTTTTTGGTTAGCTGCTCAAACTGAAAACCCCTATCATGGTAGCCCTTATTCTATAATCAGCTCGCCCATAAACACACAACTTCACGCCAATAAACAAGGTGGTGTGTCAGCTGCTCATACAAACATTGCTTTTCTTGGAAAATCTCCCATAATTGGCATCGTCAGGAGAAACTCTGCCTAGCCTTTAAGTACAACTCCTTGGCAAACACCTGTATCTTAAACTGAAGAGTTGGTTTGTCTTGAGAAGATAAGCAAGAGATAAGGAAACTCTGTTATTTTCAAATCTTGTCTTGGAGATTGAAGAGAACCCAATGAACTCACAACCAGCCTGACTTCAGACGGTTTCTCAGAAAGCATTTAGGTCTGCCGGCCTCAAGGGCAGTATCACTCCAATCTCCATGGCTCGCAACTTGTAAACTCAGGTTTGCTGGCTGTTAAACATCTTGGAAAATGTATAACCTGTTCTCAGAGAATAGAATTGTATAGATGACTTTTCCATCTAAAGATGTGGATTGCCTGGCTTTCATGCTCAGCTTCTACCTTTACCATCTTTTTGAGTCATGAAGCATGGAATCCAAAGCAAGCTTGCTCTGGTTTTGCTCTTACTTTTATCTACATGCTTGCTCCAGGTCAGTGAATTTTACACAGAAGAGGGATCAATGAAAGTTATCATGTATTTATATAGAACCAACATATTACATATCACTCTACAGAGTCCATAGTCATTCCTCAAATGTCCCTGACAAAGTTCTCCTCTGATGCCCAAAACATGGCCAATTTTTGGTTTGTAGGAGAAAACATACAAACAGCTTTTAGATAGTGTGCTGGGATTCTAGTTCTGCAAAAGGAGAGTTCTATCCACTCAGCCCCTGTGCCACCCAAGTTAGGAGGTTTGGCTCTCATCCTTTCAACTGACCATGGTAAGGAATACAAAAACTACTTGCATTGCTGTATTGGTTTGTCCCCATTAGACATTACCTACCTACAAGTACATCATGCTTTGACCAATTGTACTATTGCCCTCAGTTTACTGTAGGAGGACAGAGGTTGTAGCTGGACCCTCGGACATTCATAAGGTCCCAAATTGTTGAAAGGTTGACTTGAGGATGATTCAGTTCTTCCACAGAAATATTGCAGTCCATGAAATACAGGAGTAAAAGGAGTGCCAATAGCCAACCAATAGTTGAAAGACTGAGTATATTTAAAACAATCCAAAATACATAACCAAAATTCCTGGAGGTGCTGAAGGGCCCTTTTCCAAGGCTACTGAAGCTGGCTGTTGTTTTAAAGCTGAGCACTAACTTCAAATCCTAAATACATTCAAGACAAAAGTAATTTCATTGGCATGCATGAGCCTTGAGAAAAAGGGGCACTTTCCAACCCCTTAAACGTGTTGGGTTTTAATTAATTAATTAGTTATTAATTATTTGATTAATAAATATAATGGGTCTTCCAACTATTGGTTTGGTGCTTTTCTCCTATATCCTTGGATTTCTTCTGAAGCTCCTTCTAGATGCCTCCACAAATTTAAGGGCTAGTTTACCAAAGTAAATGAGTTTTGTAGACTCTACACAAGGGTTAGGCACGAAAACTACACAGGTTGTATTTTTACAACGATGACTCCCTGTTTTTCTCTTGGAACAGTTTTCTGCTGAAGGTAGAGAAATAAATGGTCAAAATCGCCTCCCTTCGCAACAAAAGTGAAGTCCCTGTGGTCACTTTGTTGGGAAACCATATGGATCTCACAGGAAGCAGCCCCTCCAGGGACAACCTGTGACATTACCAGTCAGCAAGAACTGACGCCAGATGCAACTGAAAAGATTTCAGAATTGTTGCTAAGGATTCCCTTTTCAGGTTGTGTAGGATAATCTGTTTACCTGCAGAGATGCTTAAAATATGATTTTTGTATACAAGTAGCATGTAGGTTTGAAATGGAGCCAAAAAATTCTGCACCTACAGCATTTGATCCAAGTCCACGCTATTTGCACACAGAAGTCAAATTCTTTGCATTTCATTGTTATTGCCTTCAGGTCGTCCCAGCTATCACCTCCAATGACCCTCCTCAGTAAAAAATTACAGCTATTTGTAGTTCTGCTTTGCACTGCTGCTGTTTTATTTCCTGATAACTTTTGTCCTCAGCATTGGCTTCTACTTATGTTCTGACTGTGCTCTTTCCTTTTAAATATCCTTGATTAAGACATCCTTTTGGATCAGTGAAAGTAGGTTGATAAGCTGGGAGCCATATGAAAACTTTGCTATAGGGCTCCATGATCTTTACCTGGGCCCGTGAATGTATCCACATATTCCAAACAATTTAGTAATTAGAGTATAACAGCCTATGTGTGATTTACCAACAATATAGGCTAAAATCAATTTAATATCCAATCATAGGAGGTCTTTGTATCCTACCACACAGTAAAATCTTTGATTGTACAAGCAGGTTATATTTTAAAAGGTGACAAAGAAAATCCAGTTCACTTCATAACTCGCAAAAACCAGAACATATTCCGGTGTAGATAGCAAACGCCTGTACAATACCAGTTCTTGTAGGTAAATAATCATATCTGCTCATCAACTACTTGGGACACACCATGTTGATACACAAAACAGTGAATCACCAATGGGCGCCTAGATTCAGCTGGGTGTTGTATGGTCAGGGATGTACAGTCTGAAAAACTTAGCTAAGGTTCCAACTTTTCCACCATTCTACCCCTAAACAGCAAAAATTTGCAGGACTTACAAATTTTTTCAATTTTTCCATGTTACATAGGGACTGCCTCTAGAGGGCGCTCCAACTCTCTCTATCTAACAAAATGTATGATCATAAAAATATAACACAGCAAGTAGGTAAAATATAAAAAATACAAAAAAGTAATGTTAATGAAATGGCACAATAAAAGTATTTAAAGCCAAGCTCATTGAAAAACCTATTGTTATCTTAGATGGACAGGCAAGGGTTAGGTCTCTGCTCGGTTGTTTTTGGTATCTGTGTCCTCACTGAGGAAAGCTCACTTTTAAGAATTTTCTAAAATAGGCACAGACATAAACAACAACGCGTTTTAGTAGAATACAGATACAGATGTTAGAATGTCCAGTAATGTTTTTATTTCTGCCTATGTCTAAGTGACATCTGCACCCCTCATTTTATGTATGGGTGTCATAAAGACAGGAAGTGGGGTTAAATCTCCTAAATGCAAACCTGTAGATAAAACTGCTACAATGTATAACTATTTCTTCAGCCATGATTTTATTATTATTTTTGCTGCTCTGACCACTAAGTGGCGCCTTCTGCCGGTCAACCTTCCTTAGCTGTGCAGCGGAGAACGCCTTATATATATAAAAAAGGGTTAAACTCCCATAATCTGTGATACCACTGAGGAATGACAGTGTTCTTGGAAGAAGTTAGGTCAGTTAATTATTTTACTGACTAGGACTCAGATGAGTCTTAAATTTAACTAATTTAACCAAAATGCTTTCCATGCAAAAACAAATACTTGTTCCTATGGGCCATGATGGGAACAGATCTGTAAATCGGCTTTACTCATTTCATATATTTTTCTAATTGAATCCATTGGGACAATTTTGGTAAAAGTTGTGTGAACCTTGGGCAGAGACATAAATAAATCCAAACCAGACAGATTTTTAAATAAAAGTAACCCATGAGGGTACATTTGGAATAATTACTGTCTCCCATAACAATGAACAATCAAGTTGTATTTCTTTATGGCATGCATGGTGTCAGAAGAGGATCATACATTGTGCCTATGTATATAGCAGGTGAACACATAAGGCCGGAGAGTTTTCACTGCATCATGTGAATGAGAGCTTAGGCTTATTGTTTCCTGGTTTATGGCTGATCAGGTATGATGAAGAGGTGGAGCAACCACACACATATAGAAGATTTATATTTCCATGTATTCATGGCAGTAATCATTAAAGCTTCTTTTGGGCTGAAGATTTTTTGAAGGGGTTAGGTGCTTATGAAGGATAAAACAGGTTCTCTTTAATGTCAGCGTTAGCATGATGGCTCAGTGGTTAGCACTCTAGCCTTTGCAGTGTTCCATGTTCGAATCGTGACCAGGACACTATCTGCATGGAGTTTGCAGGTTCTCCCAGCATCTGCGTAGGTTTCCTCCCACATTCCAAAAACATGCAGTTAGGTTAATTGGCTTCTCCCCAAAATTGACCTTAAACTATACTAATGACATATAGCTATGGTAGGGACATTAGATTGTGAGCCCCTTTGAGAGACAGCTAGTGAGATGACTATGGACTTTGTACAGCGTTGCATTATAAGTTGGTGCTATATAAATATTATGTAATAATAATAATATGCCCCACTTGCAAAGTGCCCAAAAGAGCAAAGGGGGGGTCAGCTCCAAGTTATGACATAAAGCTTACACAAGGTTGAGATCTCTCCCTCTACCCCCATGTGACAGCACTGGGTGCCTAAGCAGCCAATCACCAAGCTCTGTCATGTGAGTAGAGTCACATGTTTCCCATACCTGCCAGTACCCAGCATTTCTCAGCAGTGTCCATGGTGTTGAAGCAAAAGACAGGTGAGTGTGTTCTCCCGAATAAACTGCAGTTGAAATAAGCCCAAATGCATGGCCAAATTTGGCCTCAAATTTGAGTTGGTTTAAAAGGAAACAGTTATTGAAATGTGAAAGTTGCCATTTCAAACATCTAGAAATGCCCAGGCTGTCATCCTGATCCACAGCTTTATTAAGTATCAGTATTCCAATACAAGTATTTACATAACAGCTGCTGACTTTTCTGATGGGTCTACTTGTTAGGGTCAGGGACCAAAAATATTGAAGCTGAGATAAGCAAAACATCCAGGCAACTCTCATCAATAATAGCCGCCCATCCCCACCCCAACCGTATATTCCCCATGGCAGGTGTAATTGGCCCATTATACCTAATAACACTTGGCACAGAACAAACGTGTCTATTTTTTCCATACAATGCAGTGAATCCAGCTGGCTGAGTGAATTTCTCAAAGTAATCTCTCCTAGGAGGTGAAACTCTCATTAGAGAATGCCTGGGCTTGTTCACCGTCCTGTGTTTGGAAATAAAGGGCTGACCAATTAAAAATAAACCTGTTCTCTAAAATCCATACAAGCTCTAACATGATCATGTCATTTTAAAAGCTATTTGCAATTTTTTCAAATATGTAGGTTTTTAAAAATAATAGCTGGCATGGAGATTTTTGCTCAGGTACGTCTTTGTCTCGGGTGTCACATCTCTGTCCCCGTCTACTGATTTTGCTCCTGCGTTGTCACCTATCACATGGGTTATAGAAGCAGATTGCAAATAGATTTTTCAGCAACAATACTGTATTGGTCCTGTATTGAATTCAGCTGGTAAGAACACCTGGATCTGTATATTAGCTCACTGTAATCCCCTAAACAAAAGGAATCTCTAAAGAATTAACAATAATTTACACCAACTTTAGATTTGTTAGGAACAGTGAAAGACAGCTCCATATTAACCTAGCTGGAACTTCCACAGTGCTGACCACTGCCTCTATGTGACAACACTCAGCCAATCACCAAGTGACAGTGCAGTCACATGCTCACCTATACCCAGAAGTACTGGCTCTTTGCTTTATTCCTGGAGCTGAATGATAAATCTTGAGAATTTGTTGCTATTGTTGGTGGGGTAGTAAAAGAAAACATTTTATGCTACATGGGCAAAACAGCTTTTCTTTAAATCTGTATTTTAACTTGCAACTATTTCTGTTTTTTTTACACACCTTATGTTTTATGATATGTAAAGGAGTTTGCAGATGATGGCTTGGAAGCAAAATAATACTATGACATCAGTTCTGAGAAAGTAAAAAAATACACCATGTCTGGCAGGATTAACAAATATTTTCTGCACTTTCTGAAAAATTAAAACTATCCAACATATCTAAGGACTTGTAAGTTTGTAAGTTGCAATATATTAAATTTTTGCCTCCAGTTTAGATATTCTATAATACCTTAAAAAGATCAAAATTTAAAAGGGAAATCAGGACCCCTTTATAATTTCAGCAGCAGCTGGCAAAGACCGACAACCCCCTTGCCGCCCCCCTATATAATAAACCATTAGGCGTTTTTACAATCCTGCGTCCAGCAAGCACTGACATATTAGTTTTGGGGGATTTAGGGGAGCCTTTAAGTCACTGACACCAAGAAATAAATATTTTACCCTCCCTGCTGTTTTTAGGAAATCCCCACATGCATTGAAGGCCTAGGATGTTTTGCAAAGCTCTGCCATGATCCAGAACAGAATAAAAATAGAACAAGTGACCGCAGAAGAGTAAAAGCTTTGTCCATAATACTATTATCAGTTGTCAGGCTGCCAGCCGTGGGGGGAGGCAAAAGTCTGAAAACAAGGACATGGTTGCAAAACCCCTTGGAAGTGTTGATGTTCTGATATCCCTGCCCGTTCTCGGATATCAATGTGTACAAATAAAGAAACTCCTGGGAAAGGTCACGTCTGAGGCTGCCTGTTTGTCCCATACCTGGGGCTGAAGGCAATGCAATGGTTTTATATATAAATGTTGTTGTAAGTGAATCCCACATACCCACTGCCAACCTCCCCCTGTCTGATGACATCTGCTCAGAGAAGTGATGCCCAGCTGGCACAGGTAAGACACAGGAGCTGTGATTGAGCGCATGGATATTGTTCAAGGATCAAGATGGCGGCATGAAATGGAAATTTGCTCAAATGGCAGATTTAAGCAAGTTTGGTTTACATATACTGCACCAGTCAGATCAAGAATAAGCTATGATTGCCATTTGTCAGATACAGCTGTCCCAGGTGCCAATTTTCAACCACTAGGCACCCGGTAGCATTCAATAATGCTTTGACATGAGTTTGTTGAAGAGACTGGAAGACTATGAAAAAGATTCTGGCAGTTATGAGATGCTGCATGAAGTCTTAAAAACTGAACTGCAACCAAATACCTGAGCAAAGGGGATTTCAACCCAATCGGGCATTTGGGGCATTTTGAGGCCTTGAACCAGGAACCAGACAGCCGTTAACCACAGTCGTCCTGCTTTCAAAAGCTGCTCATCAGAATTCAGCCTATGGCAGAGTGGGGATCCCCATCTTTTTGATTGGTATTTAGAGGAATTACAGCTGGCACAGAAGCAGCCTCCCTATCTGCTTTGTCTATACTGGCATGTCCTTCCATTAGATGCCAACTGCCAACTACCAACACATTTATGCTCCTTTGCAAGCAGAGATAGAGCGAGTAGAATATCCAAGTCACATCTGGGGCCTAAGATTCACACAGCTCTGCCACACAGCATAGTTATATATGGAAAGGAGGGGACCCTATTTTTATGTACCATAGGCGTGGCCACTCCCCTTGCCTATTACTGGACAGCTAAGGAGAAGCAGCAAACTGATGAGATCATCTCTCTGTCACACTCTTTACCTATCAGCATAGGAAACAGCTTTGTGTGATACACCTGACTTTCCTAGTCTGAGCTCTGCTGCACGGTGGATTGTCACCAACTATCATACCAACAGAAATTCAGAGACTCACAATTCTTCCATTAAAAATATGAATACACAGCTGCATTATTTGCAATCCCTATATCCACATGGAGCTCGGAGTATAAATTGTGTTTTGCATGAAGAGTAATTACATGAAATGTCTTATCTAGATTTTTCTTTGCTGCCTTGTTTGAAACAGAATACCCATAGCAACTAAAACCTGACATTAAGCCTAGTAATGCTGGGGCTTGTAGTTCTCCAGTGGAAGACCGGCCCTGTTGTAGAGCCCTTCCATGTGGTTACAGGTGTTTGGAAACCAATTTCACAACATAGTAAGAAATTTGTGAGCTGGCTGTGGTTCTGTCTTCTAAGAAAAACTGTGTATGATGTGTGGGAATGAGATATTAATAACACAGAGATACATTGTAACATAAATACACAAAGTGATGAAGCAAAGCAACACAAACTGATAACATTTAATACAATTTTGAATCCACAAAAACACCTTTGTAGCAATGCCCAGACATGTTACCTGGATTTCTTTCCTACGCCCTATATTTTCCCCTAAGGGCCCTTTTCCTACCCCTTATATGGAACCTTTTTTTTATTACCGGTAGTACCAAGCCCTGATAAAGGGACTTTCAGGGAACCCCCGAAACTTGTTGGATTTTAAAACTGAATCTAGATTTTGTACATTCAGCAGATGACAAGGCTGCTTCTTCAGGAATGTGAAACGTGTTGTGCAATATATTGGCACCGTATATATTTAATCTGTTGGTTATATATTTCAGCTTTACTTTCCGCTCTTATGGAGGATTTGCCAGCTTTCACAGTACAGTGGGATGAAAAACATTGGAGGGGGCATGACAATTAGTATTGTCATTGTTGATTCATGTGTCTGTAACCTGTCTATCAGCACCTGGGCACACCCAGTCCTGCCCATTGCTTTCTGGATCTGCAGCCTCTCCCCTCCCACTGTGACCTGCAGCGTCTCGGAGGGGAAGTGTGTGAGACAAAATGGATTCAGAGGAAAATTAATTAATTAATAATACTTTATAAAATAACTAAAATTTACAAAATAACTTTTGCATTGATCATTCTTGGTGCTCCTTTGCAGCAATAAATATGTACAGAGCTTACACAACTATTATCATTTTCTAGAAAACAACATTAAAAACAACACAGCATCTGACAGTCCGTGACAAACAATGTAACGGCGGACATGCATGTATAATTATAATCCCAGGTCACTCGGCCCAGTGCATGTTGGGACACGAACATGTGCAATGAACTCGATGGCTCAGCCAGAAACGCATTAAACAGCGTGTTACAGTTTCTTGGAATTAGTCTCGCCTTTCTCAGCGAAAGAACAGGGAGATCGGCCAATCGCAGCACCCGCCATCAGCACTAAAGCACAAAACAGCAGGAAGAGTTCCCAGTGACATGTCACCTTTTCCCACAGCTGCCTGAAACATGTTGCTGTCCTGGAACAATCATCTGGGGTCACTGTTATAGTTACTATAGATGACATCAGCGGGTTAGAATCCACAGAAATGGCAGCAAAAAAACATTTTTACTACTTCAGGCAAAAGGGAAAACAAACTTGAGGTCACTTGGCTGCTGGGCCTGGGATCTGTTATGGTCTGAAAGTTGGAATCACACTTCCAGGGAGAGAAAGGACTGTTTGACCGAAGTGCAGCTTTAAAACACAGGTTGCCCAGAGGTGGCTACAGGCGTGGGTGCAAGGCTTTAATAAATGCTTAAAAAGGTATAGGAACAGCTTGTGTTTGTCTTGCACAGGAATTGGGGAGGTCAAGGACTCATCACTTGTCCTCCCAATGCTTCCAAAACACTTTTCAAACAATTAAAGCTGATTTACAATTGAAAAAAATAGCATTTTTCCATTCCACTCACCTGTCACTGTTCTATCATGGTGCCACCATCTTCTACTGCTCTTCTCTTGGGATCTTGGGATCCTGATTGGTCAGATTGGAATGATGTGCCAGCACATGGGAGTTCATTCTCCTCCTGTGTCACTGTCTATATTTGTCTGTCATTTGCATTCTCTTTTTAATGTACAGCACTGTGTAATATGTTGGAGCTATATAAATCCTGGTTAATAATAATAATAATTCATTCCCAGCAGCCAGGGTATTCTAGGATACCCAGCATTGCTCACCCATCTAGTATATGATGCTGGGTATCCTGACATAGCCCTGGGCAGACATAGGGAGGTGCAAAGTGTGACATTGAACATTGAGCTTTCATTATTTTAGCTGCTCTGCATTCTCCATTTTTTACAATATAATTTAATGCTGCAGTTAAAGAAAAGTAAACCCGACAGCTCGCTGTTTTTCTCACTTTGAGATGCCAAGCGTTGGCTTTTCTGACACTAATTGAAGAGCTTTCATTATATGTAAAGAAAATCTTCAGAGTTTGGGAAATGTTACTTCTAGACAAAGCCAGGGTTCGGGGGCGTAAAACAACGATTGGTGCTTCCTATTAATGGCTCAGTGTGATTTTGTTCTGTATACGTTCCTGGCGTATATCATGCACAGTGCAGCTCCACAATATATATTCATCTTCCGCACTCGTACAATGGGTTTAACCCCTTCAAGTGCACCTGTCATGAGAGCGATTATGTAGATTGCCAGTGCTGAGCACCTTCTAAAATGTTATATATATATAGATATGATAAATAATGACTGCTAATGGGGGTTGTTGTAGAGGAGCCTCCCAATCACCTGTCCAATATCCCTATCCTTGGAATAAAATGCCGCCTATTAGACTGTCTGTACAATGATCATTCAGATCAAAACTTTCACCGTTAAAAATTACTCTTATTATTTTTCAGCATCTGTATGAAGATTTAACACTTTTCTTCAGCAAGATCTACAAATCATCCCCCAATGTACTGACATGCGTCTTTAAATAACTACACCCTATCCAATGCCCCATTTACCTAAATCCACAATCATGTGACCTTCCAGGTCTCACATCCTATCATATTCCAGCAGCAGAGTGGCAGGGTCTTTCTCTGGGTGCCCCTGTGCGGGTGGTCTGGACAATTCCTATTGGCCGTCCAATTGTAGGGTCCTCTCCGTCTTCAGGAGACTGCATGGAGTGATGAGGCCACTGCAATTGGACTGCTTGGTGTGGGCACAGACTCAGGTGATGATGGGGCTCAGCACCCAGAAGCATACACACAACTGCCCCTTCTCTCTTCATACCTGCCAAATGCCCCTGATTTTGAGGGAATGACCCTGTACTTGGTTTTACATAGGTGAAAACTAGTGTTTTATATATATAGTTATTTAATGAGTGGCACAAAGGATGGAGGATATAGGCATTATATTAATCCAAGCAACTAGCATTTTTTATAAGAGATCAGCAATGGCAGCTTGAGGATTTATTTCACAAAATGTATTTGTAATGTTTGGTTCCTTGGGGTAATATTAGGAGAATCTTGTATCCAATGAGAATGCACCTTGTAGGAGCTACTGATGAATGCTGGCCATGAACAAGTAAGGCTACGCCTCTTCCTGAAACTGCCCGCCCCCTCTTGGCTTTCACTTATTCCTATAAGCCACAGAATCAGCCATGATTTTAATGACCCAATAGGAATGTGGGGGCGGATCTCTGTTACTACCCAGTAGTATCAGAGCCTTGCCTTTTATAATGGCCACCATTGGACAGTAAAAGATAAGCATGGGAGGTGCTTTAGGTATGTGCAGACTCCCCTAACAGAGAGGATCAAATTGATTTTTTTTTTTTTTTTTTTTATGATCAGGACAAAAGAAATATTATTTATATATACAAATAATAATAATTATATGTTTATATAATTGTATACTGCAACATAATCACAGGGGAAGGAAGGAAAGAACTGCAAGAATACACACCTAGGAAGGAAGGCTCACATGGAGGACGAGATGGGGAACAGCGATCTGCCAATCGGTTGCATGCACCCTGTTCAGTCTGAGTTTATTTCCCACAGCACAATTCAGCAAAGCCTAAAAAACTATTTTCTGTTTTCCTCCAGTCTCTCCTATGTTTCCTGCACTCTCCCTGGCATGAAACCCACAATCAATGCCAGGCAGGATTACCATTTGCAAGCCATTTATTTTCACAAGCACTTTAAATAACAGTTGTTGACACTCCGCTCACAAACACAGGCTAACAAGACACACAGCTCGTATTAGCAATTCGCTCAGCTCTGCCAGAGGCCTGTGTAATCCTCTTGCCTTTCAGAAGGCCCTGTTGGCCCTTCTAAGAACTGTCACAGTGTCACTGGTCATTGGTGGGTAATACATGGGGACCGTTGGCAGGGTCAGCGGCCTTTTCAGGCTGTCAGCTGGATTTAAAGTGCAACTAGTATTAAAGTGCAACTAATAATTACCTTTTATGCTGATTTTGATTTTATCCACCATTTTCCTCCTATGACCTCCTTGTAAATAGTCCGTCTCTGCTCATCTCATGAATCCTAATGGATATCTTCCTCTGTAATGGGGCCCCGGGCCCCGCCCCAGCTAATGGGCCCTATAATGCATGTTACATAATCATCTGCAGTTCAAATAGCAATAACCAGCTAGTCCAATCTTATTTCAGTGAATTGTTGCAAAGTGTTTTAATTGCTACATTTGTGAGAAACTTTTATTGCAATTTTATTGGCTGGCAAAAAAAGGAATAAAGTGCAAATAGGATGACATCTGTAACTAGCAATAACACAGTAGCTTTTGTTTTTCTGTGTTCCCCTCTAAAATCGCTTTATTACTTGTTGATCCTGTCAGTAGAAATTTTTGATATTTCTGCTTCCTATAAAAGAGTGACAATGCTTTTCATTCTGTTGCGAAATCCTGAATGTGTTGTCATCCCATTTACAGGGTAGTTTTAGTAAAATCCAATTCTATTTGCACTTTTAAATTTGATATTGTTTAGTTTTGTTTTACTGCTGGCATAGAAGTGCTTTGCACCCCAAAACACCGGAATTTCCCTGCTTTACGCCAGCGTTTTTGATCAGAACACCAACAGCTAGTGATGGCGACACTGCCAGATTTTCAGCTCTGGTGCCCAGGCCAGGGGAACCCAGCAGGACTTGGATTGGGAATTGCTGGTTATTATATCCACATGCTTGTTTTATATGATTATAAACCATAAACAGTGACACAGCGCCAGGGAGTGCTCGGAATGTTATTACCATTGTGCCACTCTGTCAGGAAATGGTGTCACGGCTAAATAACTCATTAGGGTCTGACGAGCAAAAGAAATGCAACAACATCTCTGTCTCTCCTTTCCTTAAAGGGAGGTGAGGATCTTCTGGTTACGTGCTGCCGTAACCGTCAGTTTTAAAAGCTGAACACTAAACAAAAGAACAAAAGAACACACTGCCATATTTGTTTTTTATTCACAATAATTCAGATTTATGCTAGCAATTGCTATGCAGCAGAGCTGAGACTGGCAGAAGGAGAAGAACCAGAAAGAGCTAATCATGTGTTCTACAGGTTACATGTGCTAATTAGGGCATGCTGATTGGAGGATGAGCAGAATGTCACAGTGATGATTTTGTTTCTTCTCACTCTGTTTGTCTCACTCCAGGAGAGGAAAGACCTATAAGTGTCATCTAACTTTGGTGGAGAGAATGCAGGTGTCTTCCTGTACCAAACAGGGAAGGGACTGTACAACTTCATATCTCCCAACTGCCCCTGATTTGGAGGGACTGTCCTTCTTCATACCTCCAACTGCCCCTGATTTGGAGGGACTGTCCTTCTTCATACCTCCAACTGCCCCTGATTTGGAGGGACTGTCCTTCTTCATACCCCCAACTGCCCCTGATTTGGAGGGACTGTCCTTCTTCATACCCCCAACTGCCCCTGATTTGGAGGGACTGTCCTTCTTCATACCCCTAACTGCCCTTGATTTGGAGGGACTGACCCTCTTCATATCACCCAACTGCCCCTGATTTGGAGGGACTGTCCCTCCTCATACCTCCCAACTGCCCCTGATTTGGAAGGGACTGACTGTCTTCATCTTTACACCTACATTCACATTTTTAGAGCATCATTAACTCCAATTAAGCATCTATATCTCTGTTTTCCCAGTTACATGGTATCAGTTGTATATTTACAGCCATGAATCCCCATGGATTGCAGAAGATACCCCCGGCCTGTTCCTGATCCGGGCCCGTCCCTGCCAGCTCTCTGTATTTTCCATCTCTCTTTATTGCCTCATCAATCAGAGCAGGGGAAGGGACAGGCTGTACACAGGAAGGCTGAGCGGGAGACTGACAGCTGTGGCAGGGGTTGGTCAGGGGTGGGAAGATGCTGGACACCTTCCAAGGACACAGAATATTCCGAATAGTCATCCTGAGACACCATAGGAGAAGGGAATGTGTGAGGCTGGATAAGATCAACAGCATCTACCCTGCACGAGACTCCTGCCCTTTCGCCTTGTGCTAAACCACCGGCGTGGACGTCACTCTGACCTCTCCTGCTCACCATAGAAACCTTGTAAAAAAATATCAATAAAAGATAACATAAAACTATAAAAAGGAAAAATAATAAGGTATACAGTGATCATTGCAACTTTTTTTATAAAGCAGTGAATCTGACATGACATTCACCAAACCCTGGTGGACAGTCTCCCAGGTTTATGTGTTTTCTATGGCAGTGATTGATTATAAACTGCTTTATAAACAGACCCCTCAGTGTACGTGATTTATGATAAATTCCTCCCTCTTATATTCTATACTTTTTTATCTCCTTGTTCTTTTCTAGATTATAAACTTTATAAACCTTGTACTTGCTGCCACATTAAAATAGGACTATGACAAGGCTATAGATGTTCAGATATTTTTATATTCTTAGCAAACAGTAATGAGGGATCAAAATGAGTTCTCACTTACCTCTGTAGCTGCAGCCACTGTGGAGTAATTCATCCTCAAAGAGAAGCAGCAAACTGCTTAAGGTTGACTCCCAGTTCTCTGCTCTCTCCACTCTCCCATGTGCCTGCTCTGTGTTTACATTGCCGATTAGAACGCTGCCAAGTCACTGCTGGTAGAGGGGAGCAGAAGGAGCTTGCAGCAAGTTGCCTGCAGAAAGATTTATTGTGCTCATTGTTTGAACCTGATCTACATGCAATTGTAATCACGGGGCCAGCATAAAACAGATTCTGCTTTGTCACCAAGGAACCGGGAAGTAGCCAGAGTTCTCATCCCACGCATGTCCCTTGGGTAAAGCACATTTCTTGGAAAGGATTTCTGAGAAGGAGCTGTGAGATCCCTGGGGTGGGGGGTTCCTGGTACAAACAATCCAAACACCTTCAAAGTACAAAACAAGAAACCTGCAGGATAACAAGGAATCCCAGGCTCCATAATAATAATAGCAATGGAAGAGTCCCAGGTGATCAGGTGACAACCCAAATTCCTGGCTTGGACTACAGGTAAAGGGTGACAGGGGATATGTCAACACTGACCCAGGAAATAGGGTTGGCATTCACCCGTTGGTGGCATATGGCAGGATTCAGTCATTGAAGACTGAATTCTGAAGCATTGGTCTTGTGATACTGTATCACATCTATTGGTTAAAAAACAAATTTTTGTTACCGTATGAATTATAAAATATATGGTAACAAAATTTACAGAAAGATAAAAATTTGTATTCATTTAAGCCGCCGTATGCCATCATGCAATAAAAAAAATTGCATTAAAATATAATAAATAAAATAATAAAATAAGCCAAACTCCGGTATGCCCCTCCCATAATTGTTTGCCCTCTTCCTACTTAGACCCCCCACTCCCCATCACCAATCTCTGCAGCATTCTCCTGCAAGCCCAAGCTAGGTTGATGATGTAAGCACAGGGGGCGTGTCCATGACACTCTTGGCTCAGAGGTAATAGGTTGAAGGATGCTGGGTGTCATTCAGGCCAAAAGAGGTCTGACACTGGACCACTGTGAGGCTGCAATGGACAGAACCTAAATATAACCATCACTTTTCCACTGTCCAATTGATTTTTTTTAATTAAACCTGGAGTTGGGCTTTAGGTCTGGAGATCCAGCTGGGGTGACAGGTCTGGAGGTGCTGAGCTTTGTTAGGTTCAGTGATATGGCCACCCGTTGTGCTGTGATGTCCATGTTGTTTGTTGTGTGCAGATCACCATAACCTTTTCCATGGACATTTTGTGCCTGGGGTCACCCCAGTGACACTGATAGAATTTCTATACAAGATATTCAAAAGTCTCCGGGGACGAGACGTTTATTGGTCACTCTGTGCTCTGATGGTGATCCCTATAATCCCTTGGCATTGCTCTCCTATTATTGGACTGTCAGCCAGACACTTTGGGTGGTCATCGCATCGTATGAAATGATTGTTGTTTCTGATGTTCCCATCACAAGAATTTGTTGGGGTGATCATGGTGTGGGGTGGACAGATGTGAATTTATTGTACATTTACAGTAGGTCTAGGTGCAAGAGAGCTTGGCTTGTGTGTGAAGAAAACTATAAATGATGTGAAAAAAATAATTTATTACTCAATAGCATCACAGGTATAAACCTCACACTATACAACACAACATATTATAATATATATTACATTATAACATTAGATAAAACAATACACTACAGTACAACACAGTAAAATACAATACTACACAATACAATATAATATAGTGTAACATAACATAATATATTACAATACAACACTTTATATTACAATACAATACATCATAATACATTAAAAAACAATACCACATAAAAAATACTTTACACTACACAATAAGATACAATACTACACAACACTATATAATGTAGTACAACACAACATAATACATTACAATACAACACAATACAATGCAACAGGATACATTACAAAACAATACCATATAATACAATACATTACGGCACAGTATAACACAAAAAATGCAATGCTACACAACACTATATAATATAGTACAACACAACATAATACATTACAACACTATGTAATACAATACAGTACAACAGGACATAATACTAGTGAGATATACCATGAGCCTAAGTATTACATTACAAAACATTACAACACAATACAATACATTAGAGTATGACACTATATAATACAACACAACACAATACAGTACAACACAATTCAAAACATTTGGGTACAACAATATAGAATAAAATGCAATACTACACAACACTACATATTATAATACAACACAACATAATACAGTATATTACAATACAAGGCAATACAATACATATTACAATGCATTAAGTTACAAAATAATACAACATAACACAATACAATAGAGTACAATAATATACAGCACTATATAATATAATACAACACAACATAATACATGGTATTACAATACAACACAATACAATACATTAGAGTTCAGTAGAAAACTTTAAAATAAAATACAATGCAACCCAATACATTATATTACAACGCAAGGCAACATAAAACAATACAATACTTTACAATACAATATAACATAACTCTATAAAATACTTTCCCTGAATTGGGCCTTTAATCCCCACAATACCCATAAACCCCCCCCCCCCCCCCCGATATGATTCAGTTTCTTTTCCTGATGAAATATCAGAGAAATGTCACACATGCAATATATTGTCCACACACAGGAAACTTTCACATTCTCAGGAAAGTGCAGCCTCAGACTGATTTGTGAGGTTTTGACCAGCTGCCATTACAGCGATCCCAACAATGGGTACACACCCTGTACAATAAATACATCCGGGCCCCAGGGACCCCAGAGGGTTAAAAAGTGCAAACCCATCCAAGAATTTCCTAGAAACCTCAGAACAGGGAGGAGGAAATCACAAAACAAGTCTGTTGGATCTGATACACAATGGATGTTTACTGGGCTCTGAATTCGGGTGAAAAACTGAAGATAACAGTTTGACCTAAAGCAGAAATAAAGGCGCAGAGTAATGCAGCATTGCATGTATGTATATATGTACCGGTATATATGAATATAGGGCGACTTGGTATCAGACCCCTGCAGGTCCAGTACAGAACAAACTGCAGGTGGCAGAGATGAGCTCACTGCTTCTTCCCATTTCAATGTCCAATCACTGGCTGGGGGAGGGACAAGACCTGTAAGTGTTACTCAACAGCACCCAAAGAAAAATTAGGTCTCCAGCTCTGCCGGACAGGGATGTTCCTCATGGCAGAGAAATGTAAATCTTATGACAGAATGGACAGAAAAACTGTTTCCAGGTATAACTGCTCTTGTATTTCTTTTTTTCAGGTTCATCGGAACAAAGATTTTTCTTTACCACAACTGCCCATTGGCACACAGCCTTATCCTATGCAATCCTATAATTTTCTTCGGCAGGTTTGGATTTCTATCCATGCGTAGGTATTCCAAAATTTTCTTCTCACTCCACCCTGTCTTCTTCCTAAAAATAAAACTCAGAGCCCCACCTGCAGACTGGAAATGAAAATACAAAATGTTTTTTTCCTGGACACAATAAATGGGAAATGGGTCTCTTAGCATTCACAGCCACTAGTTTTTTTCATCATTAATCTTGGATGAAAATCTAACCCCACTACAGGTGTCACTTGACAATGTTTTGTGATCTGCTGGGCCGGGTCAATAAATAAATGGGAACCAATGTAGTCCTCCATTGCTGGTCCTCCACCTACAGATTTGGAAATAGATGTATGTGTATTTTTGTATAATGAAAAAGAAAAATCACTTTCCTTGTTGAGAGCCCTCAATTGATGTATATACGGCACCCAGCAAAGCCGTCTTGGCTTCCGTCTTTCCAGGGCTCGCCAATATAGGCCACACCGCCCATTATTTCCCCAGGTTCTTCATGACATTGCCCAACCCTGCACTGCACAGGCATGAGAACGGGTGACGTCTTCCTCCAAATGTAAAACAAACAAACGCCAATCTCACTCTGCGCATGTGTTTTTTTTTTAAGCAAGCCCCCAGGGGACAGATTGCCCGATCTCAGGCATGAGCAGAAGAAGCAGCTTTTTGGGATATGAAACATAGGTATCCCAGAAGGCTGCAGGTCTCCCCTTCAGGCTTTACCGTTGTAGTGCTAAGAAGGGGCAGGAAGTTTGTAAAAAAAAGTTAAATAAAAATATAATAAAAACAAATATTTTTTTAATTATCTGAAAAGGAAAATGTAATATTTGGTCCTTGTAAAAAAAAATATAATTTCTAAATTCTCACCGGCTTACCTGCAACAGAAAGGGTTACCTATTACCAACTTGTGAAGGTGCCCGGTTCAGGTATGATGCAAGTCCCCATTATAATCATTACAGTCCATGTAAAAGGCTCAGGTGGGTGTTTACTGGAAGCTGCAATCTGAGTCACACACATAATTGCATGATTACGCTGAATCAGGGAAGCCGAAAGACTTTATGGCGTTTCCTCTTGTTAGGGATTTCAAACATTTATGCTATTTTGCAATAATTTGGAAATGAGATTTTCACAATAGAGCAATTTTCACGAAGTGATAAAACAGGTGAAAGGTTCAGCTACACCAGTGATTGGAGTTTGTTGCCACTGAGGGACTCGGGGCAGGTACAGAACTGCCCTGGGATTGAGTGATTGCCTGCGGGTCCCAGGTTGGGTGACTTGCCCCACAGTCAGCAGTACCAGCCCCTATTCGTTTTCCATGGGGCTGCTACATGTAGCTCCCCCTAATGGCATGAGGAAGCAGTTACCACACCACAACCTCACCGCCAGTCTGAACGTAGCCTTAGGGGGCCATTTATTTCATTTTTTTTCAGTTGTTTAGTGGTTGATTGCTGCACCATGAGACCCATGTTTATTTTCAGTATGTTTGTACAAATCATGGTATGCTTTCCTTCCTTCTGGTAATGGATCTTAGTAATGGAAACTGACAAAGCCAGTCATACTCTGATGTGTGATTAGGTAAAGGATCAATAACTCCCTGATATCAATCATTTTCCTAATTACCACCATGCATCAATTCATCAATATTCATTTGATGTATCATTAATTGTGCTGCCTGCTGTTTACAATAATAACTAGCAGAGTTATGTTGGTATGGTAAACAACAGGGAGCGCCCTGTCTTAGCTCTGCTGGTTATTATTTTAAACGGTGGGGTGTGTATTTATTGGCAGGTGTTTGGTATTAAGTGCTCCTGGCACAACGTCCAATATACTGGTCTATGATGGCAATCAAGGGTAATGATCAATATCAGTCCCAGCAAATTATTGGCTGAATTTTGCTGGAACAAAGAATAGGCATTCCCAAACAATGATAGATATCACAATTAAATATTGATTAGGAATACTCTAATATTTAATACATTTATATTAGATTTTCTGTGTTTAATATTTTATTATGTTATTATGTTTTTTATTAGGAATAGCATTGTCAGTCTGCAAGCTGCTTCAGTTGGGCGATGGTCTGATGAGCAGCCTAACAGCCAGCTGAGCACATGGCAGGCTGACCACGCTGCAGGAAATTGGTGGCTATGACTTAGTGTTGTCAGCCTTTCAAAAGAACGTCTTGTTACCTACACAATCTCCAGTTACAGAGATAACTCTACCTAAAACAGAGCTAAAGTCCCACTTTATTAATTTATGATCAGGCGGGGTTTATTGCAGAAAAGGACAAGCACATGCATCTTGGATACCCAGAACATCCCAGCTACCCCAGCAGTTCCTGGGAATGAATGAAATCCCATACACTGGAGTTGTGCCATTTCAACCCAGCCAATCAAGATGGCCAAAGATTGTAAAAAGAAAGAAACGAAAGAAGGACCCTTGCATTGGAACAGGGATAAGTGAGTATAACAGGGTCAAATTCCCTTTTAAAACAGTAAATTTAAAGCAATAAAAAGTAAACTTTTTGCTAATGCACAATTTTACCCTTAAATGTTCCCCTGCCTTCTACCAGCTCTGTGAAGGCTACAATGTACCTTGTTTCTCCATCATGTCTGTTGTAATCATTACTCGGTCTTCTTTTGGGTTTATTATTTGGACATTTTCATTGAGCACAATGTAACCCCTATGCATGCACATGCACAGAAACTACTACATCTTGGCATAAAACTGCGCCAAGCATGTACATCAAAAAAGCCCTGACAGGTGGGCAGAAGGAAAACTGGTAGTTCTAGACCTAAAGTGGAAAAAAAACTGTGACCAGGCAGATCCTTTATTGCAGAAGGGACAAACAATGTCCTGTCTGCAATAAAAAAAAACATACCTGTCTGATTGCAATTTTATATTTTCACTCACTTGTGCTCACTGTGCCTCCATAATTTCCCACTTCTCTTCCAGGTGTCTAATCTTTGGCCATATTGATTCTTCAGGCTGTTTTCCAGGGCTGATGTGTTTCAGTCCCAGCAACCTGGCTTATCCCAGTATCCTGCACATGTGCAGCTCAGTGTATTTAGAAAACAAGATTGTGAACAGACAGGTACGTTTTATTGCAGAAAAGACATTGCCTGGCATCAATGAGGTTGGGCCACAGATGTAGCTCCCAAATGTTCTGATTTTTTGGGATGCAGGAAGTTGGCGGTGCTACTTCCTATTGTTTTGCCCATAGAGATCACGATAATAACCCATTCTAATGCTTTGTGTTATTCTGTATCAATCATTTCTTATCATTGCTCTCCTTTGGATAACCTATGTGGACCGTCAGTAGCCAATAACAACTCTCCTTTGGCCTCAGTGCGTGATTTTAGGAATCCCTGGACCTGAGCGGATTATATTATGATGTTGGTGTTATAATCCCAGGCCAGGAAAAAAACTTCTAGGAAACACAATATTAATATTGCACAGCTCTGGGTCTACACAGAACATTTGTGAATCATCCAGGCCGCACTCCGCCATCCTCTGGAACGGAGCAGATGCCGACAGCTGTGTGGCGGAAATTTGTTGGCGTTACACCATGTCCTGATGTCAGCCTGAACCTCCAAATAAACATGTTTGTGTGCACTCATCACATAAGGTTTTCTTCCTTTCCCATTCTGCAATCAGTTATTTCCATTGTCACAGACTAACTTGTAATTAAACCCCCCAGCCTTTCCATATGCTATTAAATAAAGCCCCAGCCACAATTACCCAGAATTTCTGGGGTGAGTCTGAGTCACAAAACCATTGAGAACTATGATCGGGGGTTACAGATGTGACGCCCCCCACGCAGGCGATGGCTCACATCTATAGGTTGTGTGTATAGATTACCCCTCTCCTAATTTATAATCACATGCAGCCAGGGACAAGTTAAACACCAGGCGCTCTGCATATTAAATTGGAATCAGATGAGGTCAGGCTCTTCTGTACGGAATCAGTTTAATTTTTTATGTAAGGGGAAATCATGGCCGTACCAAAGAAAACTGCAAAATAAAAAAGAAATGTTGTATGTATGCACATTGTACAAGTCATATACCCTGTCCTTTGACTCATAGTCACATGACTTCATCATCTCAGAAGCTGATACAATCAATCTGTTACAATCTGATACAATCTGTGTATATTTCCTCTCTGGTTCCTCCACTTTCAGTGTTGCTGTTGGTTCAATTCCTCAAGGACAGAATAGTCCCTCTATTGGCTCCTAATATGTACAGTTGGCAGCATTCCCATTGGCCAGTGGTTTTCAGGGCCCCTGACAAACACTAATCAATAAGTGCACTGCCCATTGTGTACCTTAACAAGGGCTCGGGATTTACCCTGTCTATTGTTAAGGTACACAGCAGGCTGTGTTACCATTGGCTGGTGGCAGCCATTAGGACTGGTGCCTGCTATATATCCTAAAATGGAACTAACGTTAAAGAAAACTATAAAATGCCCATGCATTTGCCCAATGCCCAAACCCAATAAAAATTGATTATGGTCATAACCTTTCATTCCTACCTACATGTATCAGTTTGTTCATTTTAAAGTTTCATATATTCTGAAGAACCCATGGCTCCTTTCTTGGGCATTATAAAGTTTCTGAATCCATACAAAGCTGGCCTAGAATTATATTGGTAATACATTCTGTTAGTAATCAAATCTGGAGGTGTGTGAGTGTGTAAACAAACTTCACTCACCACTTTTCATGACGACAGTGATTGCTGCAACTTGCAATGTTTATTTTAAGCTAATAAAAAAGATTTCCTTATTGTGTCACAATAATAACTGTCCGGCAATAGACATTAACTGATGACTTCTAATTATAGTTCATGTTGTAACATAACAAACATGGAAAGTGATTTCCTGTACTTGCTGGGAATACAACTGGGATACATCCCATACTACACAATCTTGCTGGTATCTGGGTTGTCGCTGTAATCTTGGAGTAGAAATCTCCTTTTGAGTCAATTCAAGTTCCTGAGTATATAGGCCCTGATGAAGCAGTCCTTAACCCCTGAGATGCGTTGCCTTTTTCATCTTTTAATATGAGCAATTGTGCTTAAAAAATAATTTGTATTCTTTAAAGAAGTTTGGTGTGGCGCTTTTTTGGACTTTTTTAAGTGGATCCAACATTAGGGCCCCTGTACCCTGTATCACAAAGGTCACCATGTCACCAATGTCACTTTGCTGGTTGAAAGTTGGATAGCTGTGTGGGATTAATGGAAATTTAGGATAAGTTTGATTTTTTACTTTTAACCAGGGGTAGACATAGGGAGGTGCAAAGTGTGCCACTGTACAAAGCCCCTGGACCCTCATGGATCCCCATGTCAAATTCTGCCACTCTCTCCAACCCGTTGGACCAAAATTGGCCAATCAAATTTTGAGTTTGATCGTCTCAGTTCCAACTTAGTGCTATTTGCTTACAAAGGTCGAATTTCCTGCTTTTCTAGTGCAGGTATCAGGTGCTGGATTAGTTTTAGATTCTCATTGTGTTAAAAGTATGAACTGATTTTTTCTTAAAAACGTTGGGGTTCTTTGCTAGCATCTTGTCACCCCGCCTTTGCTCGGCCTATTATAATTCTTCCAAATTCCCTTTTGTTTTCTGCTCACCCCACCCTTATTGTGCCACCTTTCCTAACAAGCCGCCCTTCCTTCTTTTCCTGACCCTCCACATACCAGGTATCTAGGGACTTCCATGGTCTTTTGTTCTCCACAACATCTAGCTTTTGGCTGCAAGTTCCGAATTCATTCCAGTTCTATTCACACCCAGAATTAATCAATCACCAAATGTTTCACCTAGAAAACAGAAAACATTGAAATGGAACTAAATGTTCTTTTTGATTTTAGTAATTCAACTGGTATTTAAAGCTGACCTGTCATAAAGGAGATGTAACCCCTAACCGGATGCCAATTTGTTTAAGAAAGATCTCTGTAATATTAAACATTTTCTCTTTTTTTACCTTTTTTACTTTTTTCATCCTTTTTTGCTTGGTCTCAGATTGGCTGATCTCCTCTTTCAGCAGATGTCTGTCTGCATGCGCTAGCTCCAGGTTTGGCTTCACATTGCTTTCTGATGGTGATAACAATGGACCACCACTGGGCAATGTGGCTTGGCTGTATGTGATGGGTCACCAGACAGGAGCACAACTCTGAACAAGGATCCTCATGGGCAGGCAGTCTGATTGCTGCAAATTTAAAATGGGCATCACCATGTTAATGACTTTTCTGATAACATTTACAATAAAGCTCATCAGTGAAAAATGTTCTTCTGTCTCACCATGACAAAAAAAGTCTGTTTTACTGTTCTTGATATGTGACATCAGCCCAATGAGAAGATTTCACGTCTCTTGACACCGGGATCCTTATGGGAGCTGTATGCCATAGACTACAGAAGGCCAATTATATCCCCATGGATATGCTGATCTTCTTATCTCACAGCAAGTCTACAAGACATGTTCTGCCTGCTTGGATTCATGTAATCTAGGTTGCCAAGGTGTTTTAAATGTTAGGATAATAGGAAGGGTTAATGTAAGGGTTGCAGTGATAGGGTTAGAGTGATGGGTTAGGGTTGTAGAAAGAGTTAATGCTGGGGTTATAGGAAGGGTTAGTTTGAGTATTAGTGTTGGGGTTATTGGAAGGGAAGGGGTAAAGTTACAGGGAGAATTGAGGCATAGGGTTACCGGAAGGTAATGATAGGGTTACAGTAATGATGAGTGTTAGGGTTACAGGGAGGGTTGGAAATTTAAGGAAGATAATGTTAAGATTTTGGTAAGTGTTGTAGTTAAAGGGATTATTGGTGTACATTGTAGGTAGGTATTAGCGGATGGCAGGGGCTAGGAGATCAAGTGGCTGTGCTAGGCCCCACATGTGTTGCTAAGTCAACATCTTTAAAGGAACTGAAATCCAATGAATGAAAGTATGGGCCCAGCTGGGAATGGCCAGGCTGGGGAGGAAAGGGCCTGATGATCCAGAATGTCCTCCAGCCTGGAAAGGGGGCAGACTCTATGTGACGTGCGGCAGACTCTAATGCACATTGCGAGAAGGTCACAGTGTGCAGTGCAATCAGAGGAAGCAATTTCAGTTAAAGTGAAGGAGTCAATAGAACTGTGCAGGTTTGAATAAATGGCTGGAGGGCAGCTTTAGGGCAATATTCTGCATTAGGGGCTCAGTATTTGTGTCAGTCTCCCGATGCTAAACTAATCTGCTGCAATCATATGAAAGGCACATTTATTGAAACCCTGAGGGCCCATGGCCATTCATTTTTATACAACAGTCACATCATGCGGCATGGCTAGCTATCAGAATTCTTCATGGAATTTCCTGAGGGTGATCCCTCAATGCTGGAAGCAAACAGAGATTAAAGCAGTTTGTTGGTGGTAATTAAATCCACTAGTTCTGTTATAAAGGTGATTAACTCCCACCAGCCGGCACACAATTCTGGCTTCCACCTTTGCGTTGGCTGGAAGGTAGAAAACACAATGGTGGTGGTACTATCATGTGTCAGATAACTGCAAGGGAACAGCTTAGGATATTAAGAGGAGAACAAGGCTGACCTTCCTGCAGTCTCAGCCTGCTGAGTCCATAATCCTCTCCATTGACTATGTGAACCTCGCTCGGGATTATTGTTGACGTTAAAATCATCCCACCTGTCCGAAAATAGCGGTGTCTTTATTGTTCCATGGGAGCTTTGCCATGTGTCATAAGAGTCCATTCACCTCCACAGCTACCCGGCATACATCTCCATAATCGGATTTAATCAAACAGAAAAACACCCTCAATTCTTGTGCTATTCCTAGCACTGAGATTACCGCCGGCATGTAAACAGAATGTCGTTGATCCCAATGGCACAGAATGGTTTCCAGGTTTGCAGTAAATTCTGCTGCAACTAATGTGGAATAAATTAGTTTACCTGTAATGTCCACTATTTGTTTTTCTACTTACAGCACTAACTGCAATCACTAAAATCTGATATAAGCTTTAGGTTATGTTCACACTGGCCATGTGGTTGTGGTGCGTTTAGGAAACTTCTGGCTCCTGGGAGATGGCACATGTGGCATCTCCTGGTGGCAGCTCCATAGAGAATGAATGGGGGTGGCAATGAGCAGTACCAGCTGTCAAATGTGCAGACGCTGGTTCTTTAAGGACCCAAGGTACAAGTCATGGAGGATCGCTCAATCCTGAAGAACCTGCCTTTGTTTAGACTGGCATTGAGGTTGCGGTCCGGGTACTCCTTCCTCATGCCAGCAAGCATGGTATGCTCTTCGAACAGCCCTTTCTCCAAAGCAGAGATTCATGATTCGCTTCTATATATGGGGGAAATGATGATGATCAAAAAAACATAATTTCTATATATAGAAGTATATGCATACCAACTGAAAATAACCGGAGGATTTGTGCCAATCAACTCCAACGTTTAATTTAAGCACAGATATTTTTAGTGAACTTACTTATTGGTAAACTACTTGGTGCCTAACTTTGATATTGAATCGTGATAAAAAAGAAATCATGATTATTTACAAGCTGCTCCTCAGAGTATTTTTCCTGTCCCTGTTGCTGCTTCCTGCGTATCCTAATCACCATGCAATGTCAGACAGATACATCATATCTCCTTTTTCCTGAGGAAGCGTACTAAGATTCTATGAAACGCGTTGAAACTTGGAACACCCTTCCAGGGCGTTTCATAGGGAGATGTATATTGGTGCTAAGTGTTTTAATGTATTTGTGTTTTGAATTTATGATGTTATATACAAAATAAAGTGAGCTTTTAGGTAAACACGTGCAATAATTGTCGTTGGAAAGAATCCTTCACGATCCTTTCCATTGATTAACAACTGCACGATGCATGAACGAGCCCTGCACTATGGAGAGGGGAGGGGGAGAACGACAGAGTGGCACCCCGCTGTGCAAGGTGCCATCAGGCCCATGATATGTCATCATTTTATTTCAAAAACATTTTCAATATTTTGAAACTTTCCACTGAAATGTATTGAAAATGGACTAGAGTAAGGAAATTGGTAATACCCCAGTCTGCCTAATTTTTTGCTATCTGGGTCATTCAGGGTCATTCTTTCATCACTTCCTGCCCCAGAGACCCAGCTGGAAATAAAAGGAGATCCCTTCCACTCATAGACAATTGACAGTATAACAGGTGTCCCCATTGGAAGAAGTATCCTCATCTTGTGTTCTGATGACAATTCCAACAATTACTTAACCTCTAGGTAAAAATAAAAATGACATAAATACTATGTCTATCACTAGCAGATTTTCCTTTGATAGGGTGACAACAGCTGCGGTGAAATCAGGATAGCGTGGCAGCTCAGCTAGCAGACTTGTCTGTAGGTTCGAATCTCAGGCGGAATGCTGTCTGCATGGAGTTTATATGTTCCACATGAGTTCATGCCAGTTTTTTCCAGCACCCAAAATGCATAGTGGTGGGTTAATTGGCTACCCTTCAGATGTTGGCCTTGGGCTATATTTCGTGCTTTAGGCTATGGTAGGGGTATTAGATGGTGAGCTTCTCTTGGAGACTGTCAGTGAGATGATCTGTGCAATATGTTGGTGCTCTATTAATACTTTATAATATATGTAATACTATGTCTCTTCTGCAACATAAGATTCTTACAAGACTGTCACAATCCCTCTTACTATATACCAAGTGTACAATCTTGGTCTATGCAGTTTATTCATTATGCCAGAACTAATTATGATAATCAAAGATCCTGAAAGAAGACCTGGAAAAGGTGTTGGTGCCATCAATGGATTAAAGTATAGTGGAAAAATAACAGATGAACATGTAATACAACAATGTAATGGGGGAGAAAAACAAAATATATTGTGTTAATGCTTATGTACTGGAGGACTTTCTCATTAAAGGGACAAAAAGTGGTGAATCTGAGCAGGGAAGGGGGGACACTGGATGGATGGTCTAACCCAGTGGTTCTCTTTTTTAACGTAGGGAACCCTTAAAATGAGTTTCAGGTCTTAAGGGATATCCACAGCTCACAATGCATTAGCGTGGTGATCACTAAGAAGAATGTCACCCTTACAGATAGCCAAAAAGATCATTGGTGTCACATAAACTGACCTGAGAAGTACAAATTACTCATTGCTCATGGAACCCCTCCAAACCTTGGAGGAACCCTGGCTGAGAATACTGATCTAACCCCTCACCACCATATGCAAAACTAAAATAAAGTTTTTCCCTTACATACGCTTTGCACAAATACATAAATAGATCTGTAATTCTCTCCAGGCCAGGTGATCTAAGTATACGAAATGTACATGAAATGTTTTTTTTTTCTTTTTCTGAGTCAAATGTTGGAAATATTTGGAATTCTGCAGAAGACAAAAGCAAGAAGGTGAAAGAAGGGCCTGAGAATAATGCATTTATCTACTGCCCAGGACCCCTACCCTCTCCTGATTGACATAATAGGCCTGATTTATCAAAGCTCACCAAGACTGGTAATGATACACAATCATGGGTGACCCTGGGTGATTCAGCAAACCTAGAATGGCTTTTATAAAAATCATTTGCTATTAGTTGGCAAATGTTTTCAATCCTGGACCAGATCCATTCTAGATTTGCTGGATCACTCAGGTTTTCCCATAAAAATCTATCTTCTACAGTTTTGGTGAGCTGTAATAAATCAGACCCAATGGCAGAGGTGATGGGAGCTGCAATGTTGTGCATTCAGGGTCCCAACTTTTTTACTGCCCAGGACCGCATTTTGTCGCAAACCATCCCTGAACTTTGTGCAAGTCTGCATAAACCATGTGTGAAGGGTTCACCTAGTATGTGAACTTACCTGACATTCTTACTCAGCACATGAACAATCTTTCTGGTTTCACATAATTATTCCTCATAATTACAGATTTTTATCCTTAAAATGCCTGCATTTAGTTAAATGAATATAATCCTCATTTGCGTGACTATCTGACTATTGAACATTATGCAGACCTCTGCCCTCTCAGGACATATTGTTGAGAAAAGGCATCCAGGCAGATTTCCTTTTTAGATGAGTAGTTCATCTTGGCATGTATCACCAACATATACCATAGTGGTTATCAGAAAATGTTCAACCATGCATATGAGTCCTGGAACGCCACTCTGTCTCTGGTGCTTACGGCCATTACCCTACCATTGTGACAGTTTTGGGGTAACCTATGGATTAAAAGTGAGGGGTCCGGACGAAACCCACCTAAACAAACATGCAAACTCAGAAACTCAGCACAATAGCAGATTCATCCATGGGGAGAAATTACCCCAAAACCCCAGAGCTGTAAGATGGGAGTACAAAGCATTACACCACTATTCTGACAATTTGGTAAGCATGGTGCATCTCCAATCTGTAGATGAACAATCAAAGCCATAGGTACCCATGCCAAGGGAATATCAATCAATGTTCCACATTTACCAGCAGACCAGCCAATATTTATCTATTCAGGTGGTTTGGTACCCTTGTCACTCCCTGTTGTGCTAATTCCCCAACTGGCACATATGCCAATAATCTGACTCCACTGTAAACCAAAGCCATTGCTCCCCTTCTTCCCTCCATATGCAGAGTATTGCAGGGGAGCGTGGTTTAAACCAAATTATACCCATCCCAGCACCCAGCTCATCCCTCTGTGAAGTCCTATCCCAAGGTAAACAATAATAATCTTCTACAAGCACTGGGATTGGACATTCACAGATAAGTCTGCAGGTACTAAAATTTGTAAATCTTTTTACAGATCAGATAACAGTCTTCCAAGAACCTGTGCTTATCTGTTGCAAATCTGACATGCACAGTGATCTTCTGATGTCGTACATCAATCCGTCAGGATAATTTGCTGTATACTCCTATGGAGGAGAGCCCACCTGGGGGTCTCTCTAATCCTCCCCTCTCTATAGAACAGAATGGTGTTATGTGTACAGCGCTCATTTGTTTATCTATCACTGGAAACAATCACAAGATCATCTTCAGCGACATTCATTGGATATCTCTACGAGGCTTATGGCTAATGTTCCATGCTTCCCTTAATGAGGGAGAGATGGGGGGAGCCCAGAGATCAGCTTTAATCTATTCAGTTTGCTATATTTTGTTCATTGTTCAATAGGACAAAAATGCTGAACCCTTCAACAATCAAACATTATATATATGTATAAATCATATAATGTGAAAGTGTAAATGTTATACTGATTGAATATACGTACAGCTGATCTCAGGAATGAATTTATATTGATTGTATATATGATTGTATTATTAATCAAAAATAATATGGGAAGAAGATCAGTGTATGTGCAGGAATAAATATCCAGTAAAACAACTGAACAGGTTCCATAGGAAGATGATGGTGGTGGTAGTGATGATGATGATGATGGTAGTGGTGATGATGATGATGGTGGTAGTGGTGATGATGATGATTATCATGGGGGTGGTTTTGTATTTTTCGGGATGTCCCTGTCCTGTATGGGTCAGGTTGGGCTATTTGATTTCATATTCTTATCTACAAAGGTTGCTGCCCTGATAGCTTCGCAATCTATGTTTGCTGTTTAATGGACCAAGAAGAATCACTGAGCATTGTGCACCGGTGTCCTTAGAAAATCCTAATAATTAATCCACTCCTACCAGGCTCAGAGCGATAGTGATGATGTTCCAAAGGTCTCACTACATGCTGAACTTTTTGTTTCTGAACATTTCAATGTAAAAAAGAGCAATTTCAGACAAAATCTGCCAGAGAGCGGCCAATTCTCACCAGGAACCCGAGGTCAGAAAGCAGAAAGTTGTTTCTGCTGCCAAAAGATTTCTGTCTATCCAGTCATTAGATCTGCACAGTTCTGGCATATAGCACAGCCCTGCCTGGCGGGGCAGAAGATCTGTTTTTTTATTAATTACCCCACCATGTGATTATTAGATGATCCAGATTATGTCCAACCCAATACCTTCAGGTCTGTCAATGAGGCAGAGGCAAATACTCCTTTTGCCTTTTAATTAAAATAGCCCTGGATGGCATTACCAAATGTAGACAAATAGGTGCTAATTTTCCAAAATTTAAGCAACTAATCAGATTGCTGCATTTAAAACAGGGGTGTCAAACTCTGGCCCCAAATTTGGCCTCCAAAAGAATCTTAAATATTAATTTCAGATAGCCCGCTGCTGCATTGAAATAGCGTCGCTACTACAATCCCGGCATCACTTGCGTCTATGGACCAGTGGCCTCTCTCCCTTTGCGTGGCCCCGTATTGGACTGTTTTATAGAGGCAAGTAATGCCGGGAATTGTAGTAGTGGCATTACGTCTATAGACCAGCTGCCTCTCTGCCTATGCGTGGCCCCGTGGATTGTTTTATAGTCTCTAGTAATGCCGGGAATTGTAGTAGTGGCATTACGTCTTAGACCAGCTGCCTCTCTGCCTATGCGTGGCCCCGTGGACTGTTTTATAGACTCAGGGAATTGTAGTAGCAGTGTTATTTCAGTGAAGAGGGAGTTCCAGCCACTCATAAAATTAAGCCCCACATTGGACTGTTTTCTTGACGCAAGGAGTTTTAGTAGCGATGCTATTTCAGTTTCAAGTTTGGCCCGCAACTTTGTCTAAGTTTTTAATTTTAGCCCACTGTGAGTTTGACACCCCTGATTTAAAAGATGAAACCTGCTGTGCCATGGCACAGCAGGGGGTACACATCCGCTTTTGGCATGAAGTGGAGAACATTTTCCTCTTCCTCTCCCATCTTGAGGGTCCTGGTCATAACAGCCAGGTCTGGACTTCAGCTGTGTACTTTGGCATTTCAGATGTTCAAGAGCGAAATGATCCTGAGCAGTGACTGGTGGGAAGATCCAAGTGCTTAATCAGTGCCAGAAATGACACGTCCAGCATTCGTACGGGATGTCTGAAATTAAAACGCTGACCCCGATTCCTTGAACTGATATCATGCATGACAGACAGGCTTTGTCCTTTCCCAATATTGTGCAAACCCAAGAGAACCGATCAACACAAATACATGGAAACTGTCTAAGATTGTTTGCTCTCTCCAGAGTTTTGTATGCCGAATACGGTGCAAGGGAGAATAATCAGTGCTGGGACCTTTGATGAATCTTGGAAACTCCTGTTGGACAATATGGGAGTAGCAGCACCCTGAGGAATCATCAATCCGCTGAAAGTGTATCATATCAATGATCGATTTATTATAAATCCTTCCTTGATTTGCCTGTTTCTGATTGGATTGGAGGGTTGATATTCCCTCTTCCATTGCTGCATAGGGGAGTTAGATGTGGTGGCTGCATTAGCTTTCTTCTCTAGGCTAGGAATATTTTCAGAAAGTACAGAAAATTATGTACCAGGCCCTAATAAAAAGAGCATGGCTTTTGTCCAGAAACTTCTGATGGTGGTTCTGCATTGACTACATACTGGGCTTGATTTATGAAAGCTCCCAAGACTAGTTCAGACTAGATCAGACTACTGATCCAGCAAACCTTTAATGAATTTCTTGAAAATCATTTGCTATTACCTGGCAAATGTTTTCAGCCTTGGACCAAATCAATTCAGGTTTACTGGATCACCAGGATTCTCCCACGATAGTCTATCTTTTGCAGTCTTGGAGAGCTTTGATCAATCAGGCCCATAGTATATAATGATCAGATGCCAACAAACCTTTAGATCTACATGATATCTGCCAATGCTAACTGCTCACTTATAACTGGGGGTGAGTGGAATCAGCTGCAGGTGCAATGTCTTTTTTGGGAGAATGGAGCCTTCAGCGATTTTAGTTCTGGGAAGTTTGGTGTATAATATCACAGAGATGTCACAGTAACTTGTACAAGGCAGCAGCATCAGGTTCCCTTTCCATAAGTGAATTTCTATCATATCCAGTAATTACTTACAATGAAAAGCCGTCATGTTCTCAGCTCCCCAAGACTCAATGTTCTCAGTCAATGCCAGGCTCAGCCCACCACTACTGGAATCTATTCACTGAAATAAAAGGATACATTGTATTGTGTGTAACATTCTGGGATCACAATTATTAATGGACAACTGACAGATGGTAATTATGTAGACAAAATGTGCCATGGCTCCCCAATGTCCATCCTTCTTCCTTACCTAATGGTGACACACGCTGCAACAAAATGTAAAGGGAAAATTAAAACAGGATTATGGATAAGTCATCGTACAAAATACTCAGACTTTGTAATAAGTGTTGTATTTAAATTATTTTTGTAGATTGTATCTAGTATCCCACCCTTTACTTCCTGTCCTTGTCTCCCAAGCACGGGAAGCTAGGTGAAATCTCTCCAGCATTGTATTGCACAGCAAGGTCTGAAAGAACTATTTCTACTTCTTCTACAACTAAAAAGTTAACTGGTCATCTTTATACTGCTATATGAAATGAAAAACAAAATAAAGCTTGGATAAGCTAAAGATTTCCGCTTTTGGTTTTAAACCAGATTAGCACTCACAAAATAAATACCGGAAATAAAATGTTTCAGAAACTTGTAAACTGTTAGTTCATCTGAAGGGGATTTTTCTTTTTTTTTTTAAGGAGATTTGTTTAACTGCGACCCTGTTAGGGCAAAAACATTTGTTGAAGCTCCCTGCAGATATTATTTTCTGGAAGCCTAGTCACCTGCTTTTCATTTTTTTAGCATTGCAGCTAAACACTTCTATGAATGTCAGGTATCTGTGTCCCCCCGCCACCGCATACAGTGGTTTCATCCTTGAACTATTAGTTTTGCAGTGGCTTAGCAGTTAGGGGAAGGAACCAAACAATGTGGATGGGGACACATGTATCCAACACTTAAGTCTCAAATGCTCAAAAGTGCTTATGGGAGCTGCGAGGCACCGCTGTACAATACTGTTTAATTGAAAATCTTCTGATAACTTCCACCTTCATGGAGTTCACTGCAAAAATTTATTTAAATATCCTATTTATAGGAGAATTGTTTGGCTTAATAAAAATTGGGGTCTCAGGGAATACCCCTACATAAAAAAAGATGTAGAAAAGAAAAGTAAGGAGTTTTGGACTAGAACTTCCTCCATGCAGCCATCATAAAATACTGAATGCAGTTGTATACTTTTTAAATAGGTATTTGCAATCTTTCCTCATAGTAACCTCCTGAACCCCCCGTATAGCATCACTTCACCTATGGGAGAGGAAAGCCAACACTAGTAGCCAATTAGGTGCACTGTAGTACTAACAGTAGCGTGACAGGTTGGATGATGTCATAATAATGCTACAAATAGCAGGGGGTGTGTTCTTGACCAAACTGCACTATTGCTGCTGCAGAAGGGCCTGTCTGCACTTTAGCAATTTGTTTGCATCACAAATATGGCTGAACAATATTTCAAAGCAGATATTACAGCTCCGTCAAAGTAAAGCTGCTTACTAGGAGGTAAGTAATCCCAATAATGTACCTACCTATAAAGGATAGATTAACAGGGGCTGTACCATGATTTCTATATAACGAGGTACTTATGGTATACTAACGCCCTCATTAGTGGAAACCACAGTGCTTGTTCATGGCCGAAAATGCTTCAAAGATCCAATTGCTGAAGCTGATTGTTTTCCGCCCCGTTTCTTAGAACAAAGTCCACTTTTTCAGGGATATGACAGAATGATTATCCAGATAATGAATGTGGTTAATCTTTCAAAGATAAGCCATTTGCAGCCAAACACTTTGGAGTTGAATCGGCCTTTCTCAAACTTTTTATTATGGGGCAGCTCTCTAAATAACTTTCAGGTCTTTTAGAGAACCCCTGCAATTATTATTATATCCACAGAACACAGTATATTAGTGTGGTGGTCAGTGGGATAATTTCCATTTACATTGCTGGCCATTAGGAAGAATGTCACCCTTACAGATATCCAAAAAGATAACTGTGTCACTTAAACTGACCTGAGAGGCATAAAGTGCTCATTGCTCAGAGAGCCCCCAGCAATCTCTGCAGGAACCCTGGATGACACACCATGGTAATCGCCATCACAATTGCATGGCGGACAATGCACAGCAAGTAAAAGGTGTTTTTCAGAAGTAACCTTTCCTGAAAACTTTTTCCTGCATGGGGTTAATTTCCTCAATACTAAAGCTGTAAAAAACCTTGTTCCTCTTTCATACATGAACCCCAGGCAGAAAGCAGAGAGATTGTTCCAGATTAATACAGCAGCCTGGCAAGTTCTCATCATGTGAATCCGGGAACAATGCTGTTTATTTCAAAGTTGTGAACAGTACAAAATATTGATGAGGATTTGTCCTTTAGTAAAATGAAGCATGTGGGTGAGCCATGAATATATATCAGGCCTCATTGTTCAATCCTCGGCTGCCGCTCTGTGCACCCTCTCCAGCTGATCACGCTGTTATTATATTGAATTACACTGAACGTGTAGCAGCACGTGTCCTGCAGGAAAAATCAGCACTGAGGTGTATTTTTCAACGAGAGATGCGGGTAATGAGCCCTGATAAGAATGAAACCTTTGCAGTGCGCTCTCCTGGCTCTTGTTAGACTCTCATACGTAGATTGGCGTGTCGGCTCACATGGAAGGCCATGAATTTATTATCATGCAGGCCATAGATTTGCTTTTTTTGCAACTGGTTTAAAAAAATTACTAATTTATTTTTAAAGTTGAACTCAATGCCCTGAAAAATAAAACAACAAAATAATGCAGTTATAGGCTTAATAAAACAAATGAAACAGGTTTCATAGCAGTTAGTGCCTGCAATTACCCCACAGAGAGAAAAATGCTGCATTTCCTGTGCTAACAGGGGTCATGCCAACAGGTGAGGAGAGAAAACTGGTCTGATTATTTTTAGTCTTTGACAAATCTTCATAACTTATTTGATGGGAAAATAAACGGCCCCTTGTGGTATCCTTCATTGATGTGGTGGTGGTGGTGGTATTTGTGTGGTCATATGTCCGTTAGAATTAAACCAGGGGTACCAAAGGTACTGGTTGGGTCTATTAATGGAGATGATCCACACAAATGCGTTGATCGTCCAGGTTGGGGGTCGGTTACACCAGTCTATTAAACCTAAATGAGAAGCCAAATTACATAAATAGGCTGTGATAAAGATGATCAGGAATCTTAGTGGAGAGAGGGAGTCAATGTGCAATAATTTGTGAATGTGATGACTATCATAGTGGAAATGCCAAGGTCTTGAGATCTTTAACTTTGACTGAATCTAGTTTATTTGGAAACACAGATACTAAGTGCACCAACACGTTTCGGGTTTTTATTCTTCAGGGCTGGAAAATGTCAATCAGTGTGTTAAAGACTTTGGAACCCAGGTGAGATCCCTGGCTCAGGTTTATTTTTCTGAACATGTTCTGGAACCTCAGACAGCCATAGACATCAGAGGGCAGTATTAGTTTTGATTGATAATATATAGTAATAAGCAGACACCCACCAGCCAACAGATTTCAGGGGAATAATATTTGTGTGGGTCTTGCAAATTTGTTCTGATCTCTTTTTTGTCGCCACTAAGCTAAGGGGCACTTACTAACACCATTATCCTCTTCCCTTTGCATTGGTCCTGATTTCCCTACTACGAAAGCCACCACTTCAAACATTCACATTCATCCACCCCCACATGTTCCTGGAAATCCCTAGGTGGCAACCCCAAAATCCTTAAGTCCTTTGGAACCTACTTTTCAGGTTGAGGCTCCTAAAAGATACCAGTTATTATGAAGCCGGCTGTTTTTCAGTCATTACCAGTAAACAAGAGGATGCGCATTGTATTATTTATATGTTCAAATCATTACTAAACTATTTATTTACTCTGAAATCCAATCCCCGCCACATATCCTCTGTTCTGCATTCTGTCTTCAGGGCTCCCTAGCAACAAGCTGATTTTTATACTGGCCGGGCAGGTCACCAGCTGTCTGATGAATTGGACCATTGGTAAATGTTTGCTGTTCTGCATTACCTGATTCAGATCCGCAACTGCAAAACTGATCCCATGCACAACTTCTTTACCAACTAACTTTTTATTATACAAGAACAATTTTTTTTCTTTATATGTATGATGAATATATGTTGATGGGATATGCTCTGTGTGTTTAGAAATATTTGCATTGGTTGATCCTTGGATTTATAGCCTGGCTGCAAACAGGTGGATGGGGTGGACTTTACCCCAAGTCAAGAATAAGTCCGGCACCTATCCATCAACTAAATGATGGAACTTCGATGGGAAGCAGAATTTCAAAATGAGCTGGGTTCTCCCTGATTGAACCACCTTACAATTTAACCCAAGTCCACTTCTACAAATAAAGTTACACTACTCCTACATATTCCCTGCTCATGGCCAGCACTGGGATCCTTTCAGTCTCCATTTTCACATAGCACCATGTAAAGGAAAGCCACTACTCAAATAACCTTTCCATTTAAATCAGCTAAATCCATTCCAGGGGCATTATTGCAGAAAGTATAGAAATGCCTGTGCCTTGCCAGCATGTTACAGAGTGAACCCTTGCTCTGTGTGGGGAAGCAGTGATCTCTCTTCAGAGGTCTAAAAGCCACCAAGCTAAGTCAGACCCATTGCACTGAAATCCGTAAATCTCACACTCCCTGCTGATTGGATACAAGGGATGTATGAGATCTTGGCTAAAAGATCCCACTGTTTCCTATAGAGCATGCTGGTATGGAGGAGGCATATCTACATATATTTTTTAAATGCACACAAACTTTAAAGCCTCTTAGAGATGACGGATGATTGTTGTTGGATACAATCTTTCATGAGCATTTCAAGTGACAGTTGAATGAGCGCTGTACACAGAATGTCTGTCTGTTCAGTGAAGAAGGGAGGGAGGAGGACGAGCGAGTGGCACTCCATTGGAAAGCAGAGCGATCATTCCCAATCAGTCATTCATCAATCCACTGTGGTGAAAGTAGAAATATCAGGGGACCAGTGTACATGTGCCAGTTTTTGCCCCAGACAAGCACATCTGTTCATCTCAGGCAACAATTATCTGATGTGTGTACATAGCTCAGGACTTTGCAAACCTAACATACTTGTTGCGTTAATATCCTAATGGCACCCAACTCTTCTATACAATGAAAGCAATGGACCTGATTTAATAGAGCTCTACAAGACTGGAGAAGATAGATTATCATAGGAGAACCTGGAGGGCACAACAAACTTTAAATAGATCTCTTAAAAATCATGTGCTAATACTACGCAAATGTTTTCATTCCTGTATTAGATTCATTTCAGTTTTGTTGGATCACTCAGGATCTTCCATGACAGTGTTGGAGAGCTTTAATAAATCGACTCCGAAGTGAATAATCACTGTGCAAAAGATAATTATTATTACACAATATTTATATAGTGCTGACATATTACGCAGCGCTGTACAAATTCCATAATCATGTCACTAGCTGTCCCTCAAAGGGGCTCTCAATCTAATGTCCCTAACATAGTCATTACTACAGTCTAAGGGGGAAAACTTTTGGGGGAAGCCAATTAACCTAAATGCATTTTACTGGAATGTAGAAGGAAACCCATTCAAACGCAGGGAGAACCTGCAAACTCCATGCCAATAATGTCCCGGCTGCGATTCGAACCAGAGTGCTAACCACTGAACCACCCCGCTGAATGAATGCAGTGAAAATGCACCATGAATAAATAACCAATCCTGTGCAATAAATTGTAAAAAATAAAACGGATATTTGCTTGGACCTGATTGGCTGAAGTCAGCAGAGCTTCACTTCATTTACCAAGCTCACTGATTTATCCCTTTGCAGAATGATCATTAACTTTGCTAAGTGAACAGAATAAACTCATTTAGTAAATCAGCCCCAATGTAATAATTGAATGCATGATGGCTTTAACTGTAGCTTATTCAGTTGTCTTACCTGCATGCTGTGTGTCGCCCATATTGCTGTTTTGTAGTATCCAGTTGGCAGAAGATTTGGTTATCAGGTCATTAAGTTTATTTAAAGTCCTAAAGGGGAGAAAAATAAACACACAAATCCACTTTATAGATTCTGCACATCTAAGCTTTGATGGCACCAATATTTCTATATCCCAGCCATTAGTCTTTGATAAGTTATCTGCAAAGATTTTATTATTTTGAAGATTTTACGGTTAAATGTAAATTCCTGTTCTCTAAGCTGTGCAAATATTTGCTGTGCAGCTGGAAATTCAGGAATGCAGAGATTCTGAGAACTAGGAGGTCAGTGAGTTTGTTTTCAGCACCAGAGGGAAATCCTAACATAGAGAGGAGAGGGGCTGTGCAGCTAATGGCAAACCAGGAGAAGGAAGATTTCATTACCATTGGGTAATATTAACATGGTCTTGTCTGGACAGACTGGAATGGGGACAATCCCAGGGAGACAAAACACACCAACAATTAATCATTTATAATATTAGCAGCATCATTATTTTTTAATGCAAGCAGTACCTGAATATGATTTAGTATTAGTCTCTTGCAGTCCCTGTACAGCAGAGCTCAGGCTGGGGGAAGTATAAGTTGTATAAGGAGTCATTAAAATATGGTGCTGATAGGGGAGAGAGTAGAAGAACTGCTGCTTCTCTGTTCACTGTCCATTCTAATTCTCACAGCACCAACTGCCCTCCAACAGTCACCTGAAATTCAGCAAATGTGATTGTCATGCCTTTTTAAAGACAAACTGGTATTTGCCCATTTAGGACAAGCTGATATTGTCTGGGCAAAGCTCCCCCCTACCCTACACACACATACCCACTTCTCAAGCACTTCCCCACCACTTATTTCTCTATTGCAGCTGCCCCCCCCAAACAATGTTGATGGCTGGTGTTGAAGCCTAGATGGTGTTGCGATGACAATCCTCCTGCCATGTTAAGTGCTTGGGCCTTAAGATTGGCTGCTAGGTCGAAGTGCTACAGTGCAGAAACAACGGAATAATTGCAAAGTTGGCCCCCCCAGTTGCCCATATTTCTGTCTTCTGCAGTTCCCTTCATAGGCAAGAACAAGAAATAATAGGCCCTCCCACTAGGATCAAATTGGAGCTTGCGCAGGGCTTTTCCCCACCCACCTTGTCTTTATTGACCAATCATCAATCACCATCACTGTCATGTGGAAGATCAGTGGGTCACATGACCCCCCCATATTTGGAAGTAAGAGACATTTCCCTTTGCTGCTGGCATTGATCAGTGCAGCAGGGGATGGATGCTATTGCTATTGCCATTGCTTTGCCTTGCATGGGCACAAGTTCACTTTAAAGGGAAGCATGGTGTATCTTCAAGGTCTGTTTATAAATGTTTTCATCCAAGATTCACCAAACTCAATTAACACATTTTCACATTGACTTTACTTGGAAGAATATATGTATCCCGAGTAAAAGTAAAAGTTGATTGACATGTTTTCAAACTGAATCCTGTGTAAAATGTGTAGATTTTGGGTAATATTTAAATCTTGGAGGAAAACATTTATAAATAGACCCCATAGTTTGTTCCGTGCACTGTACAATTTCCACGTTTCTGTATTCCTTACCATTATTCATTCCACCTCATTCACATACACTCGCTCCAGCTGCACGTCATTGCTCTGAACCGACAACAGTCGTCTATGCCTGCACAGTATGCATCACCCTATAACAGGAAACACCAAGAAAATTAGACTAATGGAAGGATCACAGGGTTATATATTTTAATATAAAAGTTGCAGATTAAAAGGCAAATTTTTAAATTTCATGATAAAGGTAAGATGATATTTTATTGGATTTTGATGCAGTGGTGGATGTAGCTAATTGTGGGCCCCTGTACAGAGCTGGCTTGGGGCACCCTTGTTGAATTGACTTGGGGCTCCTGTTGGCTGGGGAGGCTCTGGAGCCCACTTGTAGCGGCACACCTTTCACCTCCCTATGTTCCCCTCTGTGTTTTGATGCAATTGAAATGTAAAAGGGTAGAAGCTTACAAGGAGATCATCCATTAAAACCCCTGCATTTGAATGCTTAAAGGAGAACTCCAGGCTTCTAATGTGTTGGAATTCTCTGGAATCTCAGCCATTCTCCCCTGCTGATGTCTCTGCACACCTCTCTCCATACACTGTGTGGGAAGTTCTGATTCCATAAATGACATCACACAGGACGGAATTAGAATGTTTATTCAGAGAAATGTGTCACCCATCAATGTTGCTGCTCTCCAGGGCAGGCTCAGGGATTGAAGAATAATTCTGGTGAAGCTTTTGATATTTTTTAGGCTGACTCCTACTAAAGTATCTCTAAACTCCACAAATTACATATATTGCAGCTTACCTGTACTAAGATGGGACTTTTTCGTGTTTTTTGCAAATTTCCCTGCACATGATTGGATAATCTCTGCAAGGTGAATTTTTTGCACCACATTCAAGGTAAGGAAATTATCTCTTGCAAGGGAATGCCTTACCTTTGTTAGGTCAACAGCTACTTTCCTTTAGTAAATCACCCCAATGTGTTTGCTTCAATGCAATCTGACATGGCTCAGACTCACAACAGGCATGCAGAATGGTGCACAGGAAAGGTATCAATGGGTGAGGAGTGTTCTTTCAGGAGCACCTTTTACATTCTCTTTAAAAATATATATAATCATATGTTTAAATATTTCATTGTAACTCCATTGAGAATCTTTATGTATCTGGACACTCTTAGGGCAGCTCCTAGGAGTTCCCAGGTATTGCTTCCCTCCAAAAAGCTGATGTTTTAATATAAGTAATTATTTTGCAGAAATAAATTTAGGCCATTGCAGAAAAACCAATGCACTGAGGAGCTGCTGATAGGACTGAACCCGTTGCACCCAGCCCCTCCTTTCCATGTATCAGGAATGATTTCGTGGTACGGCCTGCACCTGTCAGACAATCCGCTATTATGGGATACCTGAGATAGTAAAGCTGGCTACATGCCGCATTCCTCTGACTGCATAAACATTTACATTGCAGCAGGGAGGCTATGAAATGGCTAGATGTTGGGGTCAGGGAGTTTGTTGACTGTAGTTCAGCATAAAGAAAGGGAAGCAGGGGAATACGGAGGGGTCACTAAGGACAGCAATAACAGGCAGGGGCAGGAAGGGAGGGGGGTTAATATAATGTAGACACCAGCAAGATGTATTTACCATGAGCAAACAACATACAAAACAAATCACTTATCTTGGTTGGAGCACAGGAGCGCGGCTGCAGCTGGTCATATGTTAGGGAACTGCAAATCCAAGAATTTGCCGGCCTATTTGTATATTAGTTTTCAGATCGGTATTTCTCGTAATAATGCAAGGCTCCTATCCTGCGCCCCACATTGCACTATTCACCCCAGTAATCTAAACTTCAACCTGCTTTGCAACCCAATCATTTCCTTTATATGTAACTGCAACACTACCCCCCACAACTTAAAATCCTAACACAACCTCCCATTGCAACTAAAACATTAACTTTACATGTAACCGCAATAATACCCCCATAACCCCAACACTACCCCTTTTTTCTGTAACTCAATCATTTTCTTTATCTGTAACCACAACATTACCCCCACTCCCCCAAAACCCTAACACTCCCTCTTCAACCAAAACATTAACTCCACATGTACCTTCAATACTATCCCCATAACCCCAACACTACCCCTTTTTACTACCCAATTATTACCTCTACATGTAACCCAACACTACCCCCATAACCCCAATATTACCCCTCTCTGTAGCCCAAATATTACCTCTATCTGTAACCTGAACACTTTCACACCACTTAAAAAATCCCCACTGTTACCTGTACACGAATCCTTCTTGTAATCCCAATACTAAACCTACCTGTAACCTCTACACCTACCCTCCCTGTAACCATAACAGTAAGTAACTGTGTAACCCCACCTGCAGGGATGGTTTTAGGGACCCCAAATGCACAGCATCCTTCATTCCTAACTTTGTGTCACTTGGAGACCTGAAGAATGGGGGGCCCTGGGTAAGTGGCCAGTTTGCCCCTTCAGAAATACCTGCAATCCTTACCCTGACTCTCACTGTAACCCTACATACAAGTCCTTCTATAATGCTCATACTAACCCTTCCCTAATCTGTCCTGTAACCCGAACTACAGCACCAACCCTCTTCATGGACATGATTTATGAAAGCTCCTTAAGGCTGGAGAGCATACACTTTTATCAGTGAGGCTGGGTGAATCTGGAAAACCTGGAATACATTTCCTAAAAGTAATTTGCTAACAAATAGCATTGTTAGCAAATGTTTTCAATCCTGGACCAGATCCATTCCAGGTTTACTGGATCACCCAGCTTCACTGATGAAAGTGTGTCCTCTCCAGCCTTTGGGAGTTTTAATAAATCAGGCCCAATATATACAATGCTAATCCTTATTGTAACACTTACATTCCCTAACACTAACCCTCACTGAATCCCTATAAATAACACTAATTCCCCCTTAGAAACATAATATTAACCCTTCCCTTAACCATAAACTGATCCGCCCTGTAACCTGAACTACAGCACTAACCCTTTGCATATCTCCAATGTTAACCCTTACTGTAACCCCCATTATACCGTAATACTAACCTTCTTCATATCCTCAACACCAACCTTAAGTGGAACACTAACACTAACCTTTCCTGTAACCCTAACTATAGCACTAAATATCTCCATATCCCCAACACTAACCAGCTCTGAAATACTAACTCTACCATGAATCCTAACATTATTCTTCCCTTTAGCAAAAATTGTACCTGTCACTCACACTATAAGTATAACCCTCTCTGTATCCCCAACACCAACCCTTTATTTAACCCCTCTAATAATGCTCTCTATAGCTTTGTAATCCTTTCCATACTCACAGCACTAATCCAGAATGTAAGCCTTAATAAAGCAGAACTAAAGTTCCACTTTTGAAAGTTTTGTATCAGGCAGGTAATCCCTCCTATCTACCTGATCGCACCATGGATACCTGTAAACCGTGGCTTCCCCTGCACGTGTCAGGAATGAATGAACGTCCGTGCACCTGTGCAGGTGTTATGTCATCTCAGCCCAGCCAATCAATATGGCCAAAGATTGTATTCAGGAAGAGAACAAGATGGTGGTGAGCTGCAATGGAATAGGCAAATATTGCAGGTTTAGTTCTGCTTTAAGGCAGCGGTGTCAAACTCTTGCCCCCAACATCCATTTTTTGGCCCCCAAAGGAATCCTAAATATGAACTGCAGCTGGCCCGCCGCTGCATTGAAATAGCGCCCCTACTACAATTCCCTGCATTACTCACTTCTGTAGACCAGCGGCCTCTCTGCCTATGCGTGGCCCCGCATTGGATTATTTTATAGACGCAAGTAATGCCGGGAATTGTAGTAGAAGAATCTTGTAGAGAACAAAATTGTTAATATTATTGTTAGCCTATGCAAAAAGGTTATCATTGAAATTTAACTCGGAAGGCTACAAATAGAGAAAGTGGCATAGGATTTTTCCTAAAAAAAAAATTTCCTAAAAAATTCTTCGGCCTCTTTATCTCTTATAACCTCTTTGTTTCCATATGAAAAGGTTCTAAATCTAATGAGAAGGAAAAACTTCCTAATTTTTTTCAAGAAATTTCAAGTTTTTAATTTTGTACCACTGTGTGTTTGAGTTTGATACCCCTGCTTTAAGGGCAAGGACCGATGTAAATGGCTGACCATTATCTCTCTGTACAGAATATGTTATGGATAAAAAGACATTGTAAATCAACAAAACACTGCAGTCACACATGGAATGTTGCATGGTGACCTTATCCAAAAACTGGGGCAGGTACCTGCATGTGCATGCAAAGGTCAAATAAGGACCTTCAGAAAAATAATGTCTTTGATCATTTTATGTGACATTTTAAAGAAAAACATGTTATTATGAGGAATTATCATGTTCTCATTATGTGACTCAAGTATGTTCACCTTCCCTGATGTAGGTGAATCCTAGAATCCTTTAATGATTGTTAAACTAAATGAGCTTCAGCCAGCAGCGCAGAGAGATTTTGTATTCTTTCCAATGATCATCAAGGGTATTATGTAAGTACTTAGCTTAACTTGTGCAAAAAGATATTCTGCTTTTCCTTAATTTCTGACCTTCTTTCTCCTGTTCCCCCTCTTCGCACACCATTTTCATGGTCTCTTCTTCTTTCGTCTTTGTTTCTTCTTGAATTTCAGGTATGATGTTACTCAATTAACAAAGACCACAGAACATAAACTAAAAGAAACATTCCAGAAGTAAATATTTAACAATTCTAACTATACAAACAAATACTAAGTCATCTAGTTACTATAAAGTAATGTGATGTTTTTGTTCTAACACTTTTTGTAAATTATACTTTAAAAACAATTTTAAAAAATTAAAAAAAAAATCTATCTTTAAAATTAGGGAGATTTGCGAAGGTTTTTTGTAACATGCTTTACTGATATACTATATTGCAAAAGTATGTTGACAGGTATTTTTTTTATCCATGTTAAAAACTAACTCCAACTGGTTATTACTTTTGCAATAATTTTGCAAAGTATGAACAAGAATATACAAATTGTGCACAATTGTTTGCATAAATCCAGTGGCCCTTATTACCTATGTAAAGTAAAACTGAAGCTACTGTATGCACTGTTGACTATTTCCTTTTTATTAAGCACTCACTGACCTTAGTAGCAGCAGGCATTGTACAGATGTTCATCCTCAAGCCATGGAAAAAAAATAATCTTGAACCCTTTGTTTTTTTCTCAGTTGATCATTAAGTTGAATATAGCCCTAAGGCTAGAACACCTAATAACACTTATAACACCTAAGGCTAAATTCCCTTGCAACTCCCAGTGGCTGGCACATTGCCAGCGGTTCACCTGCCAGGACCACGTGGTTCTTAAAGGTAATGTGCAGCATTTTGCAGCGGGAGGCAGTGAGAGATACAGAACCAATATAGAACCAATATTTAACTTAAACACTAATCCTATCACTCTACCTGTAATCCTAACCCAAACTTTCACCTCCCCTGTGAATATATATATAGCACTAATCCTTCTTGTAATCATAACAATAACCCCCACGATAACCACGATTATAATACCAATCCTCTCCAGATTTACAATACTAATCCTTCCTTTAACCCTCCCTGTAATCATAACTATTACACAAATCATCTCCATTTCCCCAATGCTAATTTACATTGTAAGCTTTATTAAGGACAGAGACTGATGTATATGGGTTAGCAATGGTTGAAGGACTTTACAGATTATGTTGGAAATAAATATAATAACAAATTAACATTAAACTATATTTACATGGAATTTTACGTGGAGGCCTTATTCTGAAAACTAAAAAAGAACTGAGTACTTATGTATGTGTGTGAAGGTCAGATAAGGGCAAAACACAAAATTAAAATCTTTCATCCTTTATGTGAAACATTAAAATGTAATATCAAATTATTCTGCAAATTTTGAGTTTCTTTGGTATGCTGACATTAGACATAGAATATGTAAATTAAATCCTTCAAACATTGGTAAACTTTATGACCTTTATACCAATGCAGAGAGATCATAAATCCAATGTTCATCCAGTGCATTTTATCAGCTTTTTTGATTTTGCTTTCCATGTGCTGGAAAATATGTTGCTTGCCCCATTTTTATTTGCTTCTTTTTCCCACTTATAATCTTTTCTTTGTCTTTGCAATGTTCTTTTTGATATATGATATATGATATACTTATTCACTTTTCACTTACTTACCATAACAAAACACATAACGTAAATAGATGAAACATTTTGTAAATAAAAAAGGATCTCAGGGTTTGTTGGGGTGGCTTATATTGGTGGAATGTGGAAGCCCCTTATAATAGGAAATTTCCAATTATATAACCCTTACCCACAGATATTAACACATGGTCACATTAAAAAAGAAAGAGTTAAAGTAGATAAACACAGTCACCATAGAAAAAAGCTATTTATTGAACTAAAAAACACAAAATATGTTTACTGACTTTAAAAATAAACTCTATTTATATCCCAAGAAGTGTTCCAGCATGAGTTATGTCATCCCGCAATATAAATGTATGTCAAGAAGGTTGACAAATGTTAGGACTCCTCTTGGTAACAGATCTCATATGTTGGAGTAGTGTAGGGATTTCTTGCAACCTTTCTAGAGATTCTTAAAAAACTACAGAGATTTTCTTTACAAGTTTATTTACATCATAACTCTATCTCCCAACTAACCCCACATACTTTTTTGGTGACTATAAGAGGCTCGGTCCCCCAACTTAGGGACATCCCCATGACACCCTTTTTTCCTAGAAAGCCATAGATTGGGTAAGGGTCTGTTTTAATATTAAGGGGAACCCCTTACCTTGCTACAAAAAAAATCTCATCTTGGATAGGACAGCAGTTAAAAGTGACCACTGACCTCAAATGCACACTGTAAAATGAAAGCCAAAAAAGGCAACAAAGGGGGCTGATTGTCCAAAAATTTAACAATCAAAAGTAAACTTTCCAATAGATGACCTCTTTGCATTTATCAGCGTTCCCTACACCGCTCTAACTCTCACTGATTGCTGCTGTTTTTATATTAAGGGGTCCGGCACATATTAAAGCTCCAATATCGGCCATTTGTACCCTGCTGACCATAAAAAGTAAAGTGCAATATGGTTAAAACAAACTGTTAATGCTGAATCCACCCTAGTTCAGAAGCAACCTTGAATCTGCCTTAGTGCAAAGTAAACTTTTCTAGACAAAGTCAGGCAAATCCCCAGCTGCACCCTTTTCATTGCTGAAACTGTAACAAAACAAATGAGCGATGTTATAGGGAAAACTTAATTGGAAAAACAAGGTTGACCCATGACATGTAAAAACCACTGAGCATGTTGGAAGAATTCAGAAACAGTGAAATAAACCAATCCCAGAAAACAAGCTGAGTTTTTTATGCTTCTTCTTTAAGGGAGTGTCTGGCTGGGTGCACGCGCCCCTTTGCTGAGGACAGACTATGTTTACATTGAGTTGGAGCCACAATGCACTCTGTGACCTGCAGCTGTGTGTGAATCTGCACTCCAAAGCTAGCGATATGTACTGTAGATTAAGGAGCAGACCGGCTTCAAAAGACTCCAGAAAATAATGGATTACCCCAAAACTAAATATAGCACAACATTTACTGATAAGTCATGTGAATGCATACAGCATGCTTGTTGTTGTTTTTGCTTTGCAAAGGAAATTCAACTGCAGCACAATCCTCACTGTGACACCACCCAATCTGTAGCATGCGGGTCATCTTTTGCTGGAGGGACGATTAGGGCCCATTCAACTACATTATAGCAATACATTTTATCTGCATTTGTGTGATGGGCTGGCACCCTCTTTCTTGCAGCGCATAGCAATGCATCGCACTAACATGCCCCATCCATCTTTTTTGTGTGTTCTTACGCGTTATGGAACCCATTCTAATTAATGGGCTGTTTTCATGCCATGTATGTTAACACACAGCATAACTTGCAATAATGCAGCCTAAATAGGCCATAAATGGGATCGACAGATGTTTAACAATTTTAAATACTTTTCAGAATGTATTTATCTTGGTTGATATACAGGGTGTAATAAAAAAACATGGTCAATGTATATTAAAAAAATGGCATCATCTGGGGTCCCCATTTACTTCCTAGACTGAGAAACCGGATAACTGATGACATAATCGTGTAAAGTTTGCAGTGATAAAATTACCCTTGCTGTAGGGCTCCCACCACATTGCAGGGGTAAAAGGGGAAGATTAAACAGTACATTCACATACCCAATCCCCTCACTATGTCAGGCTTTCTCTTCTCATGTGACCGGTTCCCAGAGACTTTTTTTTTTTCAGTGCTCTGGTGGTCACAGTCATTGTGATGTCATCACTTTGCAACTGAGCAACCAATAAAATCAATTTATTGATCAGTAATAGATCAGAAGTCCCAAAGCACCACACACAGGTGACCAATATTCTGTCCCTCTGATTGGTTTTGATTCTGATTGGATTTGATTTACCATTCATATACAGGACTTTGATTAATAATCCCCAGTACACCTGATCATAAACCCAAATGGTGGTCAATAACAATGGGGAAGAATTTTAAACAAATTTTTTGTTGACATAAATTTTTATGCCTATTTACACTAAAATAGGTATGCTGATTTTGAAAGTGCAGTTAGTTTTCTTCTATCACATCAGGTTTTTTCTCTACCACTTATATTAATGCGATTATTGTAGCGTGGATTTGTACAGGCTATTCATTTACACGCAAGTCAGTGTGGTCAGGGGTTGTGTGCTGCTCTACATAGTGAATAAACAAAATTTATTTATCTACTCACACACGTATTTCCTTTCTTTCAGATCATGTCTGGCTCTGCAGACACATGATTGAAACAACCCTGATTCATTTTGTTATATAAGTGGCAGTTTCACCATTCCCAGTGAAAGGGCGAACATCAGCACATTTGTAGAGCAAGCCTATTTGGCATATTTTAAAGTTAAATTTGGTGATCAAGATAAGTCTTGGGCCCCTCATAAGGTGTGCAAACAGTGTGTCGAGGGTTTACGGATGTGGACAAAGGGAACACGTGATAAGATGCTATTTGGTATACCTATGGTTTGGCGAGGGCCAGGAGATCATTTCAGTGACTGTTACTTTTGTATAGTGAAAACTTCAGGATATAACATGAAAAATAAATGTAACATAGAGTATCCTGGTCTACCATCGGCTATACGCCCAGTGGCTCATTCAGATGAAATCCCAGTGCCGTTTTTCATTACACTACCCTCCCTTGAAGAACATAATTATGGTGATGAACTAAGTGACAACAATGATGAAGAGTTTGAAATTGAAGAGGACTCTGTTTGTAAAGGATTTGATCAGCATGAGTTGAGTGATTTGGGACTATTGAAGAAGGCTTCAGAACTCCTGGCATCAAGACTGTGTGAGAAAAACTTACTTGAAAAAGGAACGAAGGTATTGTACTTTCCAACCCGAGAAATTGCATTTCTGCGGTACTTTAGAACTGACAGTGGCTTTGTGTATTGCCATACCATACCTGGTTTAATGGAGGAATTGGGAATTCCAATCTATAACTCAACTGAATGGACACTATTCATCGACAGCTCAAAGCAAAGCTTAAAGTGTGTCCTCCTTCACAATGGCAATATATTTGGGTCAGTCCCAATTGGTCATTCAGTTTCTCTTTGTGAAGAAAATGCAGACATAAAGAGAGTCATTGAGTTGTTGCAATATCACCAACACAATTGGGTCATCTGTGTTGACCTTAAAATGATATGCTTCCTTCTTGGTCAGCAATGCGGATACACTAAGTATCCCTGTTATCTGTGCATGCGGAACAGCAGAGCTTGTGAGAGGCATTGGGTGGAAAGGAATTGGCCTCCAAGATCTGCCCTAAAACCAGGTGATTCAAACATTCTACATGAGCCACTTGTTGATAGAAAGAATATTATATTCCCGCCTCTGCACATAAAACTGGGTCCATTGAAGCAGTTCGTTAAAGCTTTGCCAACTGAAGGAGACTGTTTGAAGTACCTAATTTTGGCATTTCTTAGCCTGTCATTTGAAAAAATAAAGGCCGATGTGTTTGATGGTTCACAGATTCGGCAGCTCATCAAAGATGAACATTTTATCAGGACAATGTCAGAAGTCAAAAAGAATGCTTGGTTATCATTCATAGCCATTGTCAAGCCCTTTCTTGAAAATACACAATCAAATAATTACACAGAAATTGTCTAGAAACTCTTGGAGAGCTACAAAATGCTTGGTTGCAATATGAGCATCAAGGTGCATTTTCTGCATAGCCATCTTTCTAACTTCCCAGAAAACCTCGGTGCAGTCAGTGATGAGCAAGGTGAACGATTCCACCAAGATTTGAAGGTCATGGAAGGATGGTATCAGGGTAGATAGGATGTACATATGATGGCTGGCTATTGTTGGAGCATCCGGCGGGATTGTCCTAACACTGAACACTTCAGAAAAAGCTATAAGTGCAAATGTTTACCTTAACTGCTTACCTGATTAATTTTCAAATAATTTACTGTAAAAAAAGCCATAGAGTAACAATAAATCCTTTGTATGAACAAAAGAAATTAAAATAAACAGTACAGTCAAGTTATTATTTCATTATTTTTTCATTTAATGTACAATTTGTATGTTTTTTGACAAAAATGGAGGGTACCCTGTATCGTAAAAACTGGATGTGATAGCAAAAAGCTGGGGTCATTTCTGGATTCATCACCCAAGTGTAAGATCTAACGCAACAAAAAATGCGTTCCCCAGTATAATGATTGGTCAGCTGCTAATTTCCCCTTGAAATCCAATGTTTTATTGGATTGGATATGAAAACACACCCATGTTTACTAGATCTAAGTATTGTGCCCACCCATGGGGCCTGATTTATTAAAGCTCTTCAAGGCTGGAGTGAACCTCGGTGATCCAGCAAAACTGATAATCCCATAGTAAGAAGCGTCATCATTCTATGGCTGAGCATCATCCTTTGCCCTGGTTATAAAACACATATGTAACTCCTCATCACCAACTACCAGCAGAACACAATGTAACTAACATCGATCCCCATAATAAATGTAACTCTGAAGCATGTGATTGCTGTTCTCACCCAGACATTCCTCATTATCACGTATGGATAAAGGCTATTTAATTAGAGGTTTGATATTATTGTGATAATTACTCATAATCAAAGAGGGAATGCAAAAAAGAAAAAAAAAACAGGGATAATAATTAAGAGCACCATGGGGGAGGAGAGCTGTTCAGTGCCAGGACCAGGCGAGCTCCCATCGAGGGTGTAACTGGGCAAAGTGAGATACGGATTTGAGATTAAACGCTGGATCACCCAAATTCACTAATGAAAGTATCCTCTCCAGCCATGGAGGGTTTTAATAATCAGACCCATTGAGTCAATTTGGCAATCAACCTGAATCCAAACAACCACACTAGTTTCATTCAATATTCAATCTGCTTTTTGCTAAATCTAATCCATATTGATTGGTGCATGACAATAATCACAAGAAAGATACCCGAGGATATTTATGCCACATACCCTCATTCTCAACAAAGGTAGGTACTTTGTATTCTTAACAATTTTTAATACTGTTATTGTATGATAATACTGTATTTGTTTTTTAAATTATGTTTATATAATAAAAATCAATATTTTTAAGTCTTTATTGTTTGAAGATGCATGCCTTAAAAATCCCAAAAGAATATGAAGTACCTACGCATGTCAATAATTCACATTGGGGGGATACTCTGCCATCCATTCTTAATGACACCCCAACAAACCTGGTGTGTGGCTAGGACACTTACCTTAAAGCCCATGTTCATTGTCAGATTAACATTTTTTATGAAAGCTTCAGGATGGTTCCATTTTTGTAGTGGCTACATTCCCTTGCTGGGACTTTATGGAGCCACATCGTAGCCAGCACAACTTGACCCCAGAGATACAGAAGGGCATGGGTGTAGGAGGAGAGGCTTAAGTGTACATGTGCAATGCAGTAAAAGGGCAAAGGATTAGTGGGCATTAATGGGAATGTGCAGCAAGGAGAACAACAGGGATTACTTGACACATGTGCAATAAACTGTGGGCACCAAGCACATGCATGTGCAGTAAAGGTCACATATGCACAAATGCTTTGACATTTACATTTAGTTCCATACTAAAGACTTTTTTTTCATTTAAGATGGAGATTACGTGATCACTTCCAGACCAGAAATTTGGGGTGCTAACATAGAGAACCATTTTGGCCTTATGTGGCTAATAAGGGGCTGCTTTAGGCACAAGGACAGTTTTAGTTGCAGAGGTCAGGAGGGTGGCATTAGTTTACCTAAAGTGTCCATCCATCCAAAAATGTTTTCAGTTCTTGGGAGATGATGGAGGAATAAACCACCCAATGTTACTGCCAAAGCTTTTGGTTTTCTCCTTTGGCCTCTCTACTTTTCTATTTTTACTCAATATTCAATATCAATATTGTTGCACTGTTTTGCATAATGTTCCAGGCTCCTCCTGTATCTGGGGATTTCCTAAGACCAACAGGGAGAATATAAATTGCTGTGAACTACAAATCTGATCTGACAGAGACAAAGCAATCCATCTTACAGTTTACCCTTCTATAGTTGAGATGGGCTGAGACCTTGCGGTGCAGTAACTGATTTCTTACACCTGTGTACGGCGCTTAGAGTTGAGATTCTACCTGTAGCATCTCACTTATAGCCACCCATAGAGAATATTCCTTGGCAGTAGCAAGTGGTTCATACCACCCATTAATAAGATTATTGAACATTTTCCCTAATACATCCAAAAATCAATTCAACAAAAATGAAGTTTTAAAAGTATTTAAAATGATGGAAAAAATATATGAGTTGCATGAGTCTGAGATATGTTCAGATTTGATAAGATTCTGCTATTATATCCGTATCTTCTTATGCAGGGGGGTCATTTTTAATTTTTAGTACTATTAGAATATTTCTTTAAGGTGGCTGGAATTGTCCTTTAAAATACCTGGGTTTACAAATGAACACGCACCAAAATCTTTACATTGACACCAAGAAATGTTTATTCACTTTGCAGTGTGTATCTATTTATTATCGTGAGCTAATGCGAGATATGATGTGCACTGTAAACTTTTATCAGTTTAAAGTTGAGAAAAGGGTCATAGAGATGGGAGTGGTAAATGTGGGACATAGGTGGGTGGAAATGGTAGTTAAAAATGAGACTGGAATAACAATTTTAGGAAGCTCTCAATATAATTTTGTCTTTATTCTCTAGATCAGCATTTCTAAACCTTTTTAACATGTGGGAACCCTTGAAATAACTTTCAGATCTTCAGGGAACCCCTTCCATAATTACTAAATACACAGCTCACAGTATATTAAAGTGTTGGTCAGTGGGGAAGAATGTCTCTAACATTGCTGGCTATTAGGAAGAATGTCATCCTTACAGATAGCCAAAAGATATTTTTCTCTATTCGGCTGACCATAGCATTTTAATTAGTGCTTGTATTATATCACACTATTTTTCAGCTTTAATTACTGATACATGACACATTCCCTAGTCATTTAAATGCAGGCACTGAACTGAATGAATCTGAGTATCTTTATCATTTTGTTATGAAATGGATAACTCTGCTCTAGATATGAGGCAGGTGCACTTTACTGTATATAGAAAAAAAAGCCTTTGCTGCCCCACATGCCTCATCAGTCCTTACTCATCTGTTCTCCTCTCCAGCCTGCTGTGCCTACATGTCTTCATCATAACTCCCACAGGGGAGATTGGTATCTTAATATCCTGACTCAGTATGTTTGCAGCTGCTGCAAAATGCAATTTCATTGCATCCACAACACTCTCTGCTCCAGTTTAAAGGACTAAACCATATACAGGAGGGTTTCTTTGCCTGTGTAGGTTTTAATGGACGAATGCAGTGTGCTTTTGACAACAGATTCTTATGCTTCAGAGATCATTAACAATTAATTGCAAGTACTGTTGACCTGCATTTGACCTGCTTTACCATTCCCATAGACATATACTGGGAGAAAAAAAGTTCTAATGTGAGCAGTGGCCCATCCACACTGGCCCCAATGGTGTTAAGCCATGGAACAAATTAGAATGCTAATAATGATGGCACCATTGTGTGTAGAGCAGTGTCTTTAAACCTATTTAACATTGGGGAACTCTCAAAACATTTAGGTCTTCAGGGAAACCCTAAAATAATTATTATATTCACATCTCACTGTATATTGGTGTGGTGGGAGGTGGGAGAATGCCTCTTACATTGCTGGTCGTTGGGAAAAATGTCCCTCGTACAGATAGCCAAAAAGATCATTGGTGTCACTTAAACTGACGTGAGAGGCACAACCTGCTCATTGCTCCAGGAATCCCCAGCAACCTCTGGAGGAACCCTAGGGATCCACGGAACCCTCGTTGGAAAACATTGGTGTGGACATTCAAAAGCTAGAAGACTAGCTGGATGCCACCATCTTGGCTATGATCTTGGCAGCACAACCGCCCTCAAGGTTACTTTAAAGAATCCCCTTCTGGCAGCTAGATTATTGATTATATAGGGGGGTAAGTGAAGGGGTGAAAGGGCTGGGCCAGCACAGAGAGCTATCTTATGGAAAAAAGAGACTTTACTAGGGAAATTATTTTTCCAAACAAAAAAAAGATTGCATCACCTAAAGAAAAGGTAAAATTGTACAAGTATAAAATTAAAGTCTTATAAAAATCTTGATATGTCTGCAATTTTAACTGCATTTTTTCAGATTGGTGACAGGGTCTCTTTAGGCAACTGGACAAAGAAGAAAATAGCTACCAATCCATCTATTCTTTGTATTGTCCCATAAACAGAGCTGTCTGTTATCTTCTTGGTTCTGTATTGTAGATAGAGCCTTTACCTTCCTCATATCTATCCCATGACTCGGCTCATAACTTAAATAACACGGCAAGTGACTTGTGTTTGTGGAATCCACTTAACGATTTGCATTCTTTGTCCCCGAGGTTATAAATAACACCAATATTTATAAATGACAACAGCGTAAACACACAGCAAGAACAGACATGTTGTACTTTCTGCTGGTTAATAATTTGCCTGGTTTATGAAAGATTATACTATGGCTTTATTTTGTCCAGCAACGTCACAAGCATGAAATGCAAAACATATTATATAACCTTATCTGGAGACTCATCGCATCTTACATTTGATTATGACATATTGTCTGTAACTACCAATCAGCTACTCATTCTATTTTCTAATTTGTTGTAGAAATATTGTCAGGATAAACTGATTAGTGGCTGTTTTGGGAAACTTGGACATTATAATTGTTCATGCATTTTCAGTAGTAAGGTCCTAGGTTTCCATTATTTTTCAACAATTGGGATGATGGAGTAGTTTGATAATAATTTGAATAATTGAAGACACATCAAACTGATTTGATATATTTTATTGCATCGATACATATACTATATAGCCAAAAGTCCAAGTTCACCTGACCACTACACCCATCCGAACTTGTTGGACATCCCAATCCAAGACCATAGATGATGATGTGCAGTTGGCTTCCTCTGCAACTACTACATCATTCAACCTTCTGGGAAGGATTTCTCCAGTCTTTTAGAGAGTGTTCGTGGGAATTTGTGCCCACTTAGTTGTTTGTGAGGTCAGGTACTGATGTTGGATGAGAAGATTTCGATACCAATCAGTATTCCCAATGGTTTTCAGTAGGGTTGAGGCCAGGGAACTCTGAAGGCTACTGAAGGTGTTCATTAGTTCATTTGTTCATAGATTCACGATCGTGGTGGAACAGAAATGGGCCATTCTATAACTGCTACCACATAGAGGAACACAAATGTCCAAAACAGCCATTCTCAACTAGGGTTCCTCCGGAGGTTTCCAGGGATTCATTGAGCTGTGGCTACTGTCCTCCCATCTAATGGTGTCTGTATAGTTCTGGAACCTTTGCCATTTGGAAGGACCACACTCATGATACCAATGATCTTTTTACCTGTCTATTAAGATGTAATTGCCAAAACCAAAGTAAGGGGGGCATTCTTCACAATGACCATCAATATAAGGGGAACTTTTCCAATTAACTTATTGTAGCAGGGGTTTCCCGAGAGCTGAACATTATTTTAAGAGCTCCTCTAGTATGAGACAGATAAGAAAAACTGGTCCAAATTTTCTTTGTATGTTATACCATTACTGACCACACTAATTTTAGGGTGTTTAGGTACTTATGGCAATATGGTACATCTATCATGTAAACCAGGGGTGCCCAAAACGTTGAAAGAGATCTACTGGTCAATCTCAAAGGCAACGCGAGTCGATCCCGGAGCCCTGCCGTACCCCTCCCTGCTGTTTACCAGCAGTCCTGCTGTACGTCTATAGAGATATAGAGATGCTGGGGATGTCTTTCAGTGCTTGAGAAGGCTCCGTGTTACAGTGGGGAGTGAGGCAGAGAGGGTGGGAGGGCAGTCTGAGGTGAGCAGTGCTGGGCAGCCCAGTCAGTTCAGGCTCGGGGTCAGGGTTCAATAACCGAAATACCTTTGTACAGATTAGCAGTTCTTTTTCTTGTGCAGCACGTCATTCTATGACAGGTGAACTGTAGCTTTCCTGTCACTATAGTCGTGCAATGTCTGTGCAATGTTCTGCCATTCAATGTCTCATTAGCTTTAGTCACTTCTGTGTCATACTCCATATATATATATATAAATTAAAATATGTTTAGCATTTTTATTGTTGGTAGATAATTTTGACTTGTTAATTTAAAAGTAGCTCGCAAGCCAAAAAAGTGTGGGCACCCCTGATGTAAACTTTGACCTCCCTCTTGGTTCTTATTGCCCCCACCTTACCACTTTAAAAAGCCTTTAATTATTTTTATTTATGTTACACAACTTTGAATTCTTCTCCTTCCATGTCTGGTTCCTTCCTTATTCTTGATAGTATTAATTCCCTTCCTCTTCCCCTTCCTTTTAGCTTCCCAGCAACGGGGTCCCCTAAAGATCTGGTAGGGGCTGCACATGTGTGAGTTGCATCATCAGTGGACTGTCCAGTAAAGCAAATCACCATACACTTTGCACATGAGCAGAACGAAATTGGGTGCCAGGCCACCCACTGATGGTACAGCCCTGAATCTCATGCATGTGCAACCTCTACCTGATCCTTAGAGGACCCTGCTGCTAGACAGCCAATAGGAAGGGCAAGTGGAGAGGAATTAACACTATTCATCAAATGATGGCCCAACCTTCTGCACATCTTTACCTTAATTTTGCTAATAAACCATTCCATTTGCCTGTCATTTATTCCATTAACTGTTGGGCATTGGTGCTTACACAGGGCATGGGACAATATTTGATGTCTGAGAAGCCAAACACCAAAGAAAGGAGAAATCACTTTATAGACAGTTGAAATTGTAGCTATTGCCCCTATTAAATTTGTTCTTTTAAATTTCCTGTTTTGGTGATGACTGTGAAATTTGGGATTTGAGTATAGTTTTCATCCTCTGTCCTAAAGGCAAAATGGGAAAAAGCAGGAAATCCCCCATAGCTGCCACCGAAAGATTCATTGACTTTGTCTTCTAATCCCATTGACAGAGCAAATAAAAAGAGGGGATCCTCCCCAGCACTAAACAGTGACAATGCCAACAGTGACAGTGACAGCACTAAAAATTGAGTTGTTCACCTTTTTCAAACAAATATTTAAAAAAAGGTTTTGGCTTTTAATACACTTCGTATGTTTTATAAAAAAACCTACAAAAGTAATTTGGAGTAAGAAGGACACCTTAGAAAAAGGTTTTTCTTCCAGTTCCAGCAGTTCTAATGGATTCATGTGATGTAATGAGAGGTGACGACTGGAGCTCAATGGGCTGACCGCCATCGCTGTCTCGTGCTCACATGATGTACTACACGCGGCGATGCCACGCGCACATTGTAAACTTCAGCTCCAGCGCGTCTATTTCTCAAGTCAGCCAATGTGAAATCGCCTAATGACCCGGATGACGAGAATAGAGACCTGGCTGGCAGAACAGTTCTGTTATATTTACTGGTAGAGCTGTTCTTGGGAAATGTTAGGCAGTTATTTAAAGTATAACTCTGCTTGCAGGGGAGCTCATTCATCCTGAGATCTGGAACATTGCACACTGACACATGCGCACAGATGAAGATTGGGAACAGGAAGGGAAGAACATTTTAGTATAGTTTTAGCTCCTTTTTAAGTCTAAATGATATTTATCTAAACTATTGGTGTCAGCATTCTCAAAGTTACTGACCCAGAACAATGCAGAGCAAGAAAGGCATGAGAGTGAAAAATTCTTATCTGCAAACTTGTCAGAGA